>NC_080670.1:13455496-13480496 GCF_030247195.1 Topomyia yanbarensis | reverse complement strand
GAACTAGTTTTTAAACAGCGTTTTCCGCTTAATATGGTAAATGTCGACTGAGGCAAGTTGTAGTATACGGCCCCTCCGGCATACCGGTTGATCTTGAGCGTAGAGATTGCACTATGTAAACACTTCAGCGGTCAATAGTTTCGCATCGGGCATTTTTTGGACCAGCGCGATCCTATCGCTACTGTTGTTCTATGCGGTGTTCTTCGGATTTGAACGGTGTTTTTTCCGCGCCGATTGAGATCTAGTTCCAAATGGCAGGTAGACCTTCAACGAAGGGCTCTACATAACCGGAGCAGCGAACCAACCACACATCAAAAGCCAATTAATTCAAATGACGACCTTCCCATGAGTTCTTGTGGAAACTTTGAAATGCCAACGACTCATTCAACCGCGAGTGAGGTTCTTCGGCGAAACCGGTGCTATGGAAACCGTCCGTCAGGATTAAAAGTTCAACCCTGAACTTCCTATGCCTAGTGAACAATATGAATGTTCCGATGAGTCAAACTGGTGTTCGCGTAAAACTTTCCTTCCTGTAACCGGAACGATGACGAACCGGCGTCAAAAAGTTGGATCAAGGTTTGCAACCATACACGATGGAACTGCTGATTGGGGTTTTCCCCCCGGATCGGTTCCTAGCTCCAACCATCAGCCAACGCGATTCGATGATCATGTGGTGAAGGATGACGGTGCTGAAAACCGCACTCATCAGCAGCCCCGAATTGGTGTGCTGTAAAATTGATCATTGTTAATCGCTCAAGTGCTCCGTCTGAAGTGCTGTGGCACAAGAACGCGCTGCCAACGACCAACGGCGCCGGGTTTGCCAACACACGTCAGTCGTCTCAGAGTAGACGCATTTCTTTTGATTTTCGCGAGGTGAAAAAATAGCAATTTAGCAATTTGCAATGAGCGCGAGTGCTTTTTTCTCACATTGTTCAAACTTCGAAGATTGGCAAATCCGGCCGGGTTCGGGCGTAGGGTGGAAGTTGCGGGTAGTTGTTATTTTTTTTTGCGTGTCTTCATGCGCAGACTTTCGTTCATTCTGTGTACCGCTCTAACTGCTCTAAGCGTAATTCCATACCTGGGGTCGGTTATAGATCTCAATGTCGACTGGTTTTTGGTGAATGTTTTGATTCAAAAGTAGGCTGAGCTTCTTTCAGCGTGACAGTTTGGGGAAAAATTATTGGAACGAACGTGTTCGTTCGTTGGTCCATCAAATCAAAGGAGTGTTGAGATTGCCATTACCAGAAATATATGCAATTATGTTTACATACAATAATTAGACTGTACAGTGATAATAGAGCGACGGTAACTGTGAATATTCAATGTGCATCTATGGTATTTTCGGCTTAAGAAAAAATCGATTAACTAAAACAAACATATTCGTTTTACGCGAATATCAACAGGATTTATTCAAATTAAAATATCGAAATTGAAGCGGATACTATTTTCCAAATGTTGTAAACAAATACAAGTTAGTTTCTTATTTTTGTTTCTCTCTGCGCATCTCTATATTTATATCATTTTCTCTGTTTATTCTGGTGACATTTGAAGTGTTGCCAGAATGAACAGTTGTTGCTGAGAATTTAGTGACCAAAAAACATTTTTGTCGCCGCTGTTCTAGTGTATTGTTGTAGCTCGGGGTGAAACGATAGTAGACCATCGATGGATAAAAGCATTATTTTCTCAACTTTTGTTGGCAAACTTTTCAACCTACATTTAAAACAAAACTATTAGAGCAGCACTCTACGTTGGTCACACTAGCTTTGCCAATCTTTTCATCCATGTCGACAAACATAGTTGACCGAGTCGTCAGCTTTTATTTCTTAAAACTCAATTGTTTTTATTTGCAACGGCAGTTCGAAACATTCCAATTCGTCTGAACTAACCAGCCGTTCGACTACTACCAAGAACTTGTATCAACCGTGTTGAATATGTGGAGAAACTTAGGAAAATTTACTCGTTATGTTTGTCAACTGTGAGTGAAAACTATATCTGGCAGTTGCGAATTACCGTACCGTAACCAGAAAGGCAACCCGACGGGTGAAAACCCCTGTCGGTCAATTTCAGCTCAATTTTTTTTTGTGGATGTATGTGTACCCTTCACCGAACTGGAACGCATCAATCAAGCACAAGGGAAAATTTTTAAGCTTTTTCTTTTATTGCTTGAAGAGAAAACACTGAGCTGAAATCGAATCGATGACAGCCTGTATGACCCAGTGAAACGTTTGGCACAGTCGAAGTAGAACATACGGGCTCTGCAACTGCGAACGCTGTTCGGAACGTTGAGTTTTACAAAATGACAACACGAATTAGGCAATCCATAGACTTATCCAGCTGCGTTAGTATTGTGCCGTTTTGACGTTTAAATTGGGAGGAAAACAAATCATTTGCACTGCGAATTGGGAGGAAAACAAACCGCTTGTGGGCTTAAGGGGAGGGCGGTAGTATAAAAATGCGAAATCTCTGTGTGCGTATTTTAAACGTCAGATATCTCAATGATCCCTTTAATTAGGGTGACCAGAACAGGCGAGAAAAAAACCCATGACAGTCAAAGGGGAACTGCCTACCCCCGTCACCTCTCAATCGACTGTGGCTTCTCCATAGATTTTTGACAGTTAAAAATTTCTGGGGACTAGCAGGCAGAGCTGTAGTAAAAAAGTTCTAGGGCTCCGGGAGGAAGAGCTATGCCAGACAGTCTTTCGTCGGAATTCGGATATAATTTTTCGGATATGCACACAAGTTCTTGCTACACCACCATCGGTGAAAGTTTCATGATAAGATCGTCTGTGCAGGACCAGCGAGGAGTTTTCAGCACTAAATACACATCATTGAAGTAAAGCTGAAACATCAACGGTCCCAAGTAGCTTCCGGCAGGTTAGTCGCTGTTCAGCGTCCAGGTGTGAAGCTATGTTAATCGTGGATTGAGTAGTTTTTTATTTCGTTCCTTTGACATGGCTCAATGCGTTACCTTATCTGAGCTGTGGATCCTTTTATATTTAAAATGTAATAAAAAAACATCGAATTTGATTGATATCCATGAAATCTTTTGTACGTGATTTTTTACTTCGCGTAACAATCTTCTTTCTTGTCTCTCTCGCGGTTTATCGTTTTCGTCCATGCTGTTCTCGCTATTGATGTTCTATGGGTTTTCACGAGTAGCTGGTTTGAGTTGTTTGTGGGTTCTACGGGTTACGATCGTCTATCCGTGTTTTTGTCATTTACTTTATTGTCGGTGGTGCTGGCAGTTGTTTGGGAAGTAGTTGGCCCTTCACAATGCTCGTACACGCTGTACGTAGGTCATTTTCTTCCAGAATTGGTTGGTGCCTGAGCTTCAACTTCGCTTATTCGAGATTTAGTTGATGTTGATAAGGGTTGTGTGTTGGGTTTGCATGTAGTTGATGTTGGTTCGTTAGACATGGTTTCTCGTAGTGTATTTTCTTGTTACAGAACTGACACGAAGGGGTCTGTCCTTCATATGTGTACAGCGTAATTTGAGATTTAGTTACGTCTTCTATTTCGTATTGAAAATTCAGGTATGAAGAAATAGGTTCGTCATTCGCATTCTCACGACACGAACATCGTTGGAAATACTTGGAAAAAAATCTAAAGGTTTCAAACAACGGATTCTACCGTTATGTAGGGTGACCATACGTTCTGGTTTTTCACTGACTGTCCTGGTGTCCTGGGAACTCAAGGAAAGCGCTTGATTTGTCCTGCTTTTTCTCCTGTACCAGTAGCAATCGAAAAATAACAGTCTTCCCAAACCAGTGTGAACAATAAAGCACCGTTACTTTCATCGGTGCGGTATCGATAGTTTATTTTAAAAACTCAGCAGCAAAAGTCGAACAATCTTCGGTACAATACAGTAGCTATTTCTTTTAAGCCCTTGTGTTGTATATTAATTTTTGTTTTTTGTTCCTCGACTTTTCGGTCTTTTAAATCAGAACGGGTATTGTATAGCTTTGAAAGTGTCGTTGAATAGTGCATAGTGGTAAATAGGATGATTTGTAAACTAACCAGTTTTACTCACCAAACCGTTGCATATGAAGCAAAATTTATGGACCTTCCCAACGTCGATAAACGACGTATAGACGCAGACCGATAACATATTTCCCTTGAAAAAGTCCAAAACCAGTGGCCGAAACGTCGGTCAGTATTCTATACCCATTCTGATTTAAAAGACCGAGAAGCCGGAGAATAAAAAACAAAAAATAATGAGTATTTATATACTTTAAAGATGCAAATGTAGCTTACTCTTACGGAAGTCGCCATCATCCAGCTCCACCATACTCGAAATTCTGTACTGATGACATTTAAAGCTGGCCAGGGCAGCGCTTCGCTATGGAAAACAACATGCAACGTTGTTGAGCATGACCATGTTGGAATCAAGATACGCGTTTATATTAACGATGATAAGATCATGTCAGAATACATAGCGGTAGGGTGACCATACAGGTCAAGTAAAAAGCCACCCCGTTAGCTCTGGCTTTGCCAGACAAATTATTTCCAAGTTTTTGGTACTCATAAAACATTTCTGGGTGTTTGGCAGACAGAGCTCTGTTTTTCGTGAGAGTTCGATGACAAGTCAGCGAATATTTCAAACTATTGTTGGAGAAATCGGCCATTCTCAATTGAACAAATGAGATGAAATATTTAGGATTCATCTGCGAAGGACCAACGAGGAGTTTTCTGCGCAAATAGTCATAATTAAAGTAAAGCAGAAAGATCAACGGTTCTATGTAGCTTCCCTGAGCTATTCATGGTAAAATTTAAACAAAGCTGAATCGATGCGGTGAATCTGTCCGCAAGACCTAGCAGAATCATGACAGCGCCAAATTTTCTTCCAAGAGGACTACATTCATATGGCTACTCAGAGGTTAGAAACAGCCAATGATCAGAGTAATGGGTAGGGAAACCAACATATTCGTAGCATATCTAGCCAATGTCGAGTAACGACGATCATCAAATATCGAATGAATGTCAATGAGACTTTTCTCATGGGTTTTATCCATTTTTTGGGTAGAGTATGTATGTATCACTAAAATGTACTCAAGATTTAAAAATATTTGCTCTATTTCGTAAAAAAGGCGTTTAGCCACAAAATAGTAACACCCGTGAAAAAAGCCTCGCTGACATTCTTTCAATATTTGTATCAACGTTACTCGGTATTGGGCAGGTGTACCGTTTACCATTTCTTTATAAAATGACTGCTTCCAACATCTGGGTAGAATATAATCAGTCAAGGCATTTGCGTTTCGACTTCGTCTCTTCAGAGCCACGGCACTTGAATTTGGAATTGTGAATACACTAAACGATTTTTAAATTACGATATCCCGAAAGTGAAGAGGTTCTGTTTGCTAGAGACATACTGAAATCGAGCCTTATTTTCAGCTAGTAAACGAATGCATAGCAGAGACGAAGCTGAACTGTAAATGCCAGTTAGGTTTTGTGCCCTTTATGCATAGACGGGTTTAACGCAATTTTCTCCTTAGGGAGTAATAGAGCAGTTTGAATGTAGTCCGATTGGAAGAAAATCTGGAACTTTCATAGGTCTGGCAGGCAGATTCGCCGCACCGATTCACCTTTGTTTTTCTTTATTTGAATTTTGCCACGAATAGCTCCGGGAAGCTACTTGAGACCATTGATGTTTTTGCTTTACTTCAATGATGTGTATTTGTGCTGTAGACGATTTCAAACTATTTCATCTAATTTTTCCAACAACAGCTTTAAATCGTCGCTGATTGTGGAGTAGCAAGAACTGTGATCGATTTCTCACGAAAGACTCTGCAGTTTTCAATTGTTGAGAGATAAAAAAAATAGACATTGGATGGTACAAACGGGAGATTTGAGTGCATTATGCATTTTTTTCTCGCGCTTTGTTAAAAAATAAACCTTCGTTAGAGATATGGTTGCGTTCGAGATTGTAACTACGATCTGGACAATAGAGACTAGCTTTATAGGAGAAAAACCAAAACAAATCAATCGTTTTCCTCAGCATTTCAGGATATCAGGACAATTAGTTAAAAACCAGGACTTGTCCTGGGAAACCAGGACATATGATCACCCTAGTTCTCCTTAAAACATTTGGGGTTTTATGGTAGTTTTATAGTCGCTCATAAAACTTATATTGCGTTTCAATTGTTGCTTAGGTCACTATTGTAAATATTCGAGAATTTTATTTAGCATCGAAAGGTAAAAATTGGGCAGCTTCCAGCACTGCGAGAGAAGTGTATATTTTAATTAAATCAAGATTGAGAGAAAACGTGAAAAAATTAGACACGAAAGGGTTAAATATCCGGAGACAGTAGCTCTTTGCGCCCTCTAGAGACGGCAATCTTTTATACTTTTTCTCAACAGTTACGTTTACTACAGCTATCCCCCTCAATCGTTCGACCACATCATCAATTGTATGCGCAATCGTTTTTCTACTTCTCTCTTTCTTATGATGCAAAACAATTCCAATCAAAACTAGGAAGTTATCAGCCTGCTCGGATGAATGATGATGATTGAAATTGGATAGAAGAAAGAAAAACAAAACACACAACTAGAAGTGGTTGGTGTCGCGTCGGTCGGAAACTGGTGACTGGTGCTACAATGTTTTGTGGCTCAGTCGATGAGCAGCTGTAGTTCCGGAAGTGATGATGATGGTGCCTTTCGAAAAGACTGTGATCGTAACTTTATTATGGTTTGAAAAGCCTTGGGGGCTCTGCTGCAATGAAGCTTGCTTCAGTTCGATTCGAATTCGGACGCAAGAAATTAGCTCTATCCTCGGTTTGGTTTGGCGCAGGAAAAATGTTAAATCAAACTTATTTACCTGAGTCATAAGTATTTGCCTATTTTCCTGATTAAATAGGCTTCTTACAAGAGGTAAGCTTCATTTGGCAGTTTACCTGAAGAGCATCCAAAGAGATACAAAAAAAATCAGCTAATTATAAACATCTTATGAAACGTCTTATTGCTAGTACGTGATTCGCTAGTTGTTGTTATCGACATGCAAGAATGTGGAATTCAAAACAAATCGTCTTCCGCAGTTCACCGTTTTATAGACTGATGCGGTTTTTGTTTGAGACGAAACTGAGTCAGGTTCTAACATTACATGCTGTCAAAATGTATGGTCTGACAGCAGTTGAACTTAAAACCTAATTTAGTTTCGGAGTTAAGCAAAAAACGACTTAAAAGAAATCTGACGATCGGCGAAATAATTTAATAAATCATTTCAACTCTTTTTTTAGAATTGATAGAAAATGTACCATTTAACTTTCAACAGAAATGATCAAAAGCCAATAAATAGCTAAAAAGGAAATGATTCTAGAAAGTTGTTAATAAAAACAGGATTTACCTGTAACAGTGAAGGTTAATTGTTTGTTTATTTTTCTCATAACTGTAAGGGTGACTTTCACCTTTCCACCTGAAACAAATCCAAACCAGATCCGCTGCGATCAAAGTAGCCTGCTGATCGAAACCCGTCCGTCCGTGCAACTGAAGTGACCTACAGCACGCGGGAGAGGTCTGTCGCACTCGCTAAGAACTCGAACAACCCCTTGTTAGAGCTATGTCATTCTGACTAATGATAACACAGCGAAACGAAACCCAGAAAACCTGCCGGAGACCGAGACAACAGAAGCCGAGTGTAATGAGATTTAAATGTTGTGATTAGTATGCAGTTTGAGTTGCCGCCATACCAAGCAAGTCGCCAGGCGCACCAGCGAACGTAGTCCTTCGCCATAGATTCCTGTTTGATTCTCTAGTTTTTCGTTCTCTCGCTCTCTCTCATTCGCATACGATCAGCTCCTCATTCACTCTCTAAGAACGTGTTCTGTTTCTCCGCTATTTCTCCATCATCGGCTCACATATGTAGGCTTGTGCAATTTCGTACGGGGTGGCAGCGTGTAGTGAGAGCGACTATTCTCGCTGGAACCGCGACCGAGAACAGAAGTGTTGCAATTTTGCGGCTCGCTAGACGCGATCATCAGTTTGCGATCGGTGCGCGTGGTGTGTGCGAAATCTTCCCGAGAACATCATCCGAAAAAAAAAGTGGTGAAGCAAGCAAGTGTCAGCGAAAAATTCGCAAGTGAAAACACGTGTGCCATTCTTGTGAAAGTCAAATTTTAGTCGTATGCTTCCGATTATCCCGCAGTTCACATGTCATCTCGTGCCAATGTCAGCGAAAAATACATCAACTATTAGTGTAGTTCGTAGTGTAGTTTTATAGCTACTTTCGGTCCTACCTCCCCGAAACAAATTTTTTTCGGACTGGTGACTTTTTAGAGTGAAGATAAAGAAGAAAAAAAATACAAACTGACGACGCTAGAGCGCGCGCCGTAACACAAACGGGGAGACCTTGGACCGCACACGGTCAACTGTGGCCGGTTTATTTTGGTGTAGCTGCTTGTTTACCTTAGGGTTCCGAGGGTCGTTTCTTCCGATTAACGCGGCGACACGTGCCTGCAATACATGACAAGATGTTAATAACGTAAGTATTGCTTTAAAAGATGTATATTTTTATTTTGTGTGTTTGCTGCTTGGTTTAGCATGCTTGACGTAGGTATCCATCGATGTGATACCGAGTGGCAGCTCAAGGATGCAGTTGACATTGGTTTTCAATCGGTATTGCTAGCGATGGAGAAACGGGTTTCTTCTGATTAGAAATGTTTCTGTTTGTTACATTCAGGTTTTAATTAAATTTTTGTTGACTTGCGGCTTTCCGTGCTTTTGATTAGTTGACGTTTGATACGCTGTATCGGGGAAGAACGGGTTTAATGTAGCAGGCTATGAAAAATAGTGTCTTTTTTGACATATTTCAATATATATTAGCCAGCGTCCCATCAATTTGCTATTAGTGTGGAACAAAGCAGAGTTTATCGATAGTACAACCGTGGAACGCTTCATTGGAACAATGATAACTAACTATCATTCCAAATGAACAAACGAGCTTTCAAATTTGGAATGACATTTACTGATAATCAGTGTTTCATTTTTGACAGATTTCGTCGCTCTCCTTGCAAACGCTTTCGACTGGAACATGAACTCTTCAATCGAACGAATTAGATTCTAATATAAAATTGGATTACAAATATTCCCCCCCCCCCCACAGTTCAGTAAACTTCCCGTAAAACAATTTGCAAACCGGTATAATAGCCCGGATGCGACAAAAATGAGGCTGCGTTTGTAGTTCAAAGCGAACTGTCAGATTTAACCATATTAGAGCAAAATGACATCTTTCCAAAGCACACTGAGATCTCGCATTTGTACACACCCGTGTGAGCTCTCATCCTCCTCCTTCTTCTTATCCGAGAAGTTGTTTATTTATCTCCGAGATCGCCAAACAAACGGTTTGTTTTTTTCTTAAAATTCAAACATCAATACGAGTCAATATAAATCTTGATGGATACAACTAGTGTGCATAATAATACGTACGTTTCGCACGGAATAATTCACCAAGTAAAACTTACGTCTTAAGAAAGATAATTTTCTTGGAGTCTTAGCTATGTGTACTAAATTAGTAAATTCTCTAGTAAATTAGAAACGTTTGCGTTGATTCCAATAACCTGCCAATCTTTTCAGATATTTTCGTTGTGGCTATGAATAACAATTCAATATAGGGGATACTTTCCAAATTTCGGAGCAAATTGGAGTGAATGTATTTGAACGTCTGTAATTTACATTGTACTGAACGAAATTACACAATTTTTGCACTAATTAGCCGGTCAAATGTTCACCAATTTTGTGTCGAACTTTCTAAGTATGTATGACTTTTGTAGAAATCAAATAAAAATTGATTTCCAGCCATCAATATGAAATACCAACCGAACAAAAAAAAAATTATTAACCAATATTTATTCCCAAAAGGGAAACATTCGATTAAACCAATTTATGCATTAAGAGCACAAGACCTAACCTAAAATGAAGTTAAATTTTTGTGTTTAGAATTCATCTCGTCAGTAAGTAGCACCAACGTGGGGCCTAGTTAGACGATGTATTTAAACCGGTACCCAAATTAGCACTAGTTAGACACTATATCCAAGCAGTCACACGATATACATGACGCCTAAAGCGACGGACAAAAATCCCGAATGATGTCCTGGGAAGCAAAGCCAGAAGCTCTGGTTTGCTGACGAGAAAACGAAAACGAACACTTGTCTTTTGACTAGGGAACTTAAGGCTCAGAACTAAGATTGAGCCGATTTGTTCATTAAGACCTAACTTAAAATTAAGTTGGATTTTTGTGTTTTCAATTCATGGCTTTACTTCCCGGGACATCGCTTGGGACTTACCAGTTGATTCGGGTGTTATGTATGTCGTGTGACTGTTTGGATATATGGTCTAACTAGTGCTAATTAGGGTACTAATTTAGATACATCATCTAACTTGGCCCCAAGTTGGTGCTAGTTACTGTCGAGATGAATTTGAAACACAAAAATCTTAAAAAATTAGTTTTTATTGTTTTATCATTCGAGGCTAGGGTTGCCACCTTTGGTGATACTTTAACCCGGAGATTTTTTTACCCTGCACATCAAAAGAAATATGTACTTGTGCTAAAACCATACAAAATGTCAATTCAAAAAGACTGGTCGATAGATTTTGGAACCTTTGCCTCGCATTTGACTACCAAATGAATTAAGAAGAGACAAGTACGCTCTCTTTCACTCCTTCTGTAACCATGGGGTGGAATCTACCGAGCTTTACTCGCATTAACTGTAATGTACAATGTTTTGACAGAGCGTTATGATCACCAATCGTTTCGTTTAAAATTAACTTTGTAAATTTTTGTTAGGCGAAAAAAATTGATTCCCTGGCTAATCGACAAATAATTGAAAAGCACCAGCCACTCCCGCTGTGGAGGATAAGCTGAACAAGTCTTAATCTGCACTGCTGATAGCCCAAAGGGATGCTCGAATCTACCAGGAAAGCGCACCGCTGTCTTCCAGGATTCCCGGAGATCGACCGTACGAAATCTGAGTCTCCTGATCAATCCCGGAGAGATGGTAACCCTATTTGGTGCTGACTATTACAATGCGAAGGAGGTACAACAACTGCATGACTATACATAAAGAGCGGTATACTGAGTGGTACGGTATACAAGATTCCCTTGTGTTGCACAACATTGATAGCCCCGTCTATTTAATATTCAACTCCTTGCGAATCAGTACAACGGGAGCGTCATGTTCCTCTTTTTTCTCTTAAAAACCTTAGAACTGATTCCCAGCGAGAATAGCACAACAAATAAGCCAATGCCGAAGAAAACAGCTGCTGGTGTGTTTTGACTACGAAAAATCTTTTCCCTGTCCCAAAGGACCCAGAATCCTGGACGTAGATTCCTTAAAAGTCAGGGAATTTTAGTTTGGGAAAGTTCGGGAAAAGCATGAAATTTTCAAGGAATTTGCAGGCAAATTTCAAAATTTCAAGCCGAAATTATATTATTTTTACAAATAAAATTGGAACTTGACCAACGGAAACTTGACAGTGCTGGAATGATCGGAACGGTGAGAAAGAAGATGCGGTGAAAATTCACTTTTTTATTGAACACACTGAGAAGAGATATACCGTCGAGCAGGAATCGAACCTGCGATTCCCCAGTTTCTAGTTGGGTGCGTTAAGCTGTCCGTCATCGATGAACTGTGGTATACAGCTAATAACAGGAATATCCAATATGTGGATGCTATGTAGACACTTGAGCTGTGATTTCAGCCTAGACTTATGTGCGGGTGCCTAAGTAATCGATAGTCTTTATAACGTAGCCTTATATCTGCTTTTAATCTGCTTATAGAGCAATTTTTAAGAACCGTTAAGCCTTATATTCTGTTTCAATACCGATAAAATGTCGGAAAAGTCGAAACATTGTGCCATTACTGTGTATAGACTGGTAGCCCGTTTTCTGCATTACTAACGCTATTATAGAGCACGAATGTAGAGCTGTCAAAATTGAAAGCCTGTTATCTGTACTACCAATGCTTTTGGACAGCATAAAGTGGCTGTCATTTCCCGCAATAATGTTGCAACGCTTTGCTATGTTGCCTTTTCAGTACGACAAACAAAAAAGGAGGTTTCAGAATTCTTGAATTGGGCTCTGCATAGCACATACGGCTTATGCCCAAGGTCTTTAACCATTAGTCGTCGGATTGAGAAGATCGACTATTGATCTTGTTGAATTAATTTTAATCGTGGTTTTTACTTTGTTGACTCGTCTCCGTTTGGCAATATTAGAACGGCACTTGCATTTCTTCTGCGTTGGTGTGTAAGACAGTTTATCTCTTTACCAAGCCATTTTATACAAAAAGCTGTTCTTTCCGACACATTTACCGACCGAACTATCTACTTTACGTTTGCTCCGGTGCGCAATAAAACGATAACGGCTGACTGATTGCTCTCATGTTTCGACATCTTTACGTTTAGCTAACACTGTTTGTTTACATCTGACGCCTGACAGAATGAGCCAACTGCTACCGATGGATATGTCTGAATCATGTTCCGCATATATTTCTATTTGAAGCACCCTGTACTTGACTTTTAATCTCAACGGATTTTTGGTTATCACTTAGTAATTTTGTTTAACGAAAATTACCTTTAATGAGTAATGTCGAACAACCTTGCCTCATCATTCACGGCATGTGCATTCCTTTTGCTGCCCAGGTTATATTGCATATGTTCGAAGGCATTGATTTATGTCAAATATACGGATCAAGGTGAGGTGATGCATAATAAATACAAGGCTACTGGCTTCACATTTGCTCTATAGTAGCACTACATGCATATGTAAAGTATATATGCTTCAAAGATCCTTAAGGTTTGTTTGCCGTATATCAGCTTTATAGACGTTAGGACCAGTCAATTTATATGTAACCAAAAAAGTCGAACGGGATTATTTTAGCCAACTTTCCACAAGAAACCTATCTATCTTGAACTTCGATCCCTCGGATTTTCAAAAGTAGGTTTTTCTGAACCCACAAAATTTGTTTTTTTTTTCAATTAAAATTTGGTATCTTTTTACGTGTCCCTAGGGTCATTTGGGTATTAAGAGCTTCATTTTTGATGTTTATTTTAACTTTTTAATTCAGTTAGATGGCGCTTCATGCATATTTTGCCATTTCTTTTTCGAGAAAAAATACGAATTTCTTCGGAATATATATTTCTTAAAATAGTCCATTTCTTTTTAGAGAAAAAATACAAATTTCTTCGGAATATATATTTCTTAAAATAGTCCGCAAGTAGGTCGGTACCACAAATCGACCACAAATTTGGGCCTCCCTAATATGCGTAAAGTTATAATGCTAATGTAGAGCTCAATTGCATTCAGAATGCCAAAAAATTAGGGTTTTTAGACGATATTATTGCTTATTTATAACCAATATTGTGCAATGGTTCAATTCTTACAATTACTTGGGTAGGTTTGGTGTGCGCAATTTCATTCTATTGAGTAGTGGTTCGAGGAATTGAATTTTCTGGATCTTAACGGTGCTGGCGTGAACAGCGCTCTCCTGGAAACAATTACATCTCAGGATCCCGACGCCGTTTTTCGCGGGTTTTCTCATATTAGAGTTATAGAGTTAATTTTCAGCACAACACAAACCATCTCCTTTTAAATATTAAAAACTGTTGCTGGTTGGGCAACCGTTCGTAATTTAATAGAGGATGTTGAAGGCTGTATATAAAGTTTTATAACTGTATTTTGACTAATTTTTCATGGCGATTTCTTGTAGGATTTCGGTACTGTTCCCACTAATTGCAAAACTGACACGTAGGGATTGGTCATTGAAATGTATATAACGTGGGATGAGAGCCGATAACGTGCACTATTTGATAATGTAGGTTCAGACTAAAAGATATATTTGAATACTTATGGCCCGAAGAATGGTGGAAAACCTGGGACGAAAGTTTGGCAGGTTGCAAACGTAACAAACTGCACGTTTCCGTATTTCGAAATGTAGCCGTACGACGTACTTTAATTTGCTACGAACAACGATCGTACTATTATACCGTTATCAGAACGAAATTTCGTGTATGATGGAACTGAATAAAGGTGATTTCTGGAAGCTCAAGCTTCATTTTCGAGTGCAATGAATGTTTCACTGGATATGGCAATAGTTGAAATCAAAAGCCGTTGCACAGCGGTCCAGAATGAGATTTTAGCAGGAATTTTAACTTTTTGCTTTAACTAAGTAACTTAACCTTATAATCTGTTTGGGAAAGTTGTTGCACTTTGCAAGGTTCTCATTTTGGTTTAAATAGAAGTTAGAGTGGATCTAATTTAAGCAAGATCTAAAATTCAACTCAACAACGGATCGAGATAGAGCTTGAGTGTCTTCAATGAAGTTGTAGAACAACACCATTACTTTCTTCGTTTAATGCAGATTGACGATTATCACAGTTCTATAAATAATCCAATTCAAACTTCATGTGGAAAAATCCTTTTTATCATTCCATTCTCCCTGTCAACTGTCTCGCTTACGTAATGCCATTACGATTATGACCATTCGCCACTTTGGAATGAGATGAGGAATGTTGAAATTGTACTTACTTAATGTAACACCACCAACTCAGCGACATTCCTCTCGGTAGAGCAGTGTTGGATCTAAGAGCAGTTATTGGTTCGGAATTTGTTTTACTAGGCAATCTGACGCCTATCCTTTTACGGGGCTAACTGCCAAAAATTTGTTGTGTGAAACCGATTGTGTGGAACAAGGAGTCGTTTACATTTTCGTAGAAACTCAATTTTGAATCATGAAATTTTAGAGGTGGAAAATATATTGCTAGATTAACAAAGTACGAGAATGAATATAATGAAAAAATAATTTTACTCTTTATGTCATTAAATAAAACAAAATATGCCAATTGGTGTGACAAACAGAAATCGATCCACCCCTAAGTCCATTCCTAGTTCTATCAGGATTATCTGTTCCAAATTTGAACCAAAACGAACGGACAAGTCAAGCTACCGAAATAACGCGCTTCAAGGTTTTTTTTTCCGATAATTGACGTGAAGAAAACTCACCTTCAGGCATTTTCGCCGTTAGATGGCATTGTACACGATAGATTACTACTAAATGTATAATACGGAAAGATAATTTCATTTTCTTTCAGTCTGACGAAGTCAGCAAGAAGCTCCCACTTAATTAGGGAAATTTATTACATTTTCAATGAAACGTTCGAGTCAGTTTTGCACGGGGCCTAACGGCGCATGGTGGTGAATTAGTCGATTCCCACCATCTTGGTATAGCTACATAGAATAATAGGAAAAAAGATGGGTGGGTAATGTCTGCGACATAACCGGAGAGATGTAGAATACATAAGGAACACGTTCTTCAAATATGTTGATACTCATTGGAATTTTCGGACAAAAGGTGATTTGGGCGAGGAATATTTCAAATTATTCTTTACAAAAATGATGGTGGTTCCGAAAAGGACCGTTTTTGTTGGCGTTATTGGCCTTGGTGAGAGAGACGGCTAACGATGAAATGAATTGTTAGCATGAGGAAGTCGCAGAGTACTGGCCAATGGCAGAACAGATTCCTGAAAATCAATTTTTTCTTTATTCATGTAAATTATACATACTTACAAATCTAATAGAAGATTCCTGGTCATATTTCTGAACATTGTGTAATTTGGTTAAGTACAATGAAAGTTACAAACTTTTCAAACTCGACCTTCTGTTCCTTCCGAAATATTGAAATGGGGTGTCTGTATTAAACCGTTAGTCGTGGTCACAATAAAAGATGGGTGGGTAATGTCTGCGACATAACCGGAGAGATGTAGAATACATAAGGAACACGTTCTTCAAATATGTTGATATTCATTGGAATTTTCGGACAAAAGGTGATTTGGGCGAGGAATATTTCAAATTATTCTTTACAAAAATGATGGTGGTCCTGACAAGGACCGTTTTTGTTGGCGTTGTTGGCCTTGGTGGGGAGATGCGCTGGCTTCGATTTTCGTTGGATGCTTCTGACTTCTTACTATTTCCGGGCTTAGCTGTTGTCCAGGAGGTGATTCTGACATGATTGGTGTAGGTGTAGGTCGTCAACCGGTTATAATTTTTCAAGCGTTGTTTACATTTGAAATTAAACCACTGGATCAATTAAAAAAAGTATTGGTCTGTGATATGAAAAGTACGAAATATATCTTCGGGTTTCTGCATTGACGTTTTTGACAAATACAAGATCAATGCATGTGCCTGCAAGTGTAGTTGCTTGTGATGGATCAGAGATCAAACGAAGCTTGAAACATTCATTCATAAAATAAACAAATTTCAAATTCTCTTGTTTTGAAACATCTATGTTGAAGTCGCCTGAAACGACCATTGGAACATTCTGATTTCTAGACTAAATATTCTACATTAAAAGATGGGTGGGTAATGTCTGCGACATAACTGGAGTGTCGTAACTACACTTGTGACGTTAATCCAAATCTAATGATATGCAACGAAATTACGTTTGCATGTGAAATTTTCAAATGATTCGTTATAATTATGGTTAAAAATTCTAATTGGGAATTCTTTTCCATCACCAACTATTTTTCTTTTTTTCGAATCTACAGCATTCTTTGAAAATATTGTTGAAATGTTATTGATGAAAAACTGAAAATGCGTTTGGCAACACTGCTCACTAAATGGATGGTGGGAAGACGCACATTCGTTTTGATTATGCTAGTATTAGTAGCAGGAAAGAATGAAAAGGAACATAGCCCGAAAACGAGCAAGCGAGAGAGCGATAGTAATTCGTATTCGCTCTACTAAACTAAAAAAAGATGGGTGGGTAATGTCTGTGACATAACCGGAGCATCGTGACTTCACTTCGAGACGTTAATTTAAATCTAATGATTTATGCAGTTAATCAAAGGAGGCTGCCAAAAAGTTCGAATAAAAGCACGCGACTAGTGTACTTTGCACGTTCTATATTTTATCAACACTAGAGAGAATCGAAAAAATAATTCAAAGTGTAATAGCAACATGCAATTGTGGCAACACTGGCCATGGGATGGTGGGGAACACGCACATTCGTTTAATTTATGATGTATTAGCAGCAGAAAGGAATGGAAAAGCAGTGCGCGAAAACGAGCGAGGATAATTTAAATTCTCTTTCTATCCACATATCGTATTTCTAACCTACTTGCTGAAAATTGTTAAACACCTCAAATGGATATTTCAGTTTAACTCTTATTAGAACACAATTAATTGGTCCTGAAAAGAACCGTTTATTGTTTTATTGCGGGAGCATAATTCAGACGCACTCCCCGCGACACGGTGAGCCAGTTTAATATATTTGGCCTGAAAGTTATGCGTTTGGTGCAGTATTTTGCATTCTCGAACAAACCAGGCGCACTATTTTGCATTCTCGAACCAGTAGGCATCGTTGGCTTCTCGGGGCATCATTACGACTGAGGTTTGTAAGCGTAGCTCGACTTTGCAGTCCTGTACAATCTCACGAACCAGACGCTGGAACGATAGCCTACAGATTAGTTGCCCTTTAGTTGGGGCGAAATTCTTGCAGGGCGACAGTTCCGATGAGTCACCAGTAGCTGGGGCACTGTTTCCGTCCATCGCCATTGCCAACTGCTTTCCTTCGGTGGACTGGCTGCTTGCTAGTGCTTGAACGAATACGAATGATGAGAAAAACCGACTGACCAATATTCATATATAAACACACGAGAAAGCACTACTATCGCTCTCTCGCTCGTTTTCGTTCCATTCCTGCGCCTTTCCTTTCCGTTCGGCTACCAATACTAGCATAACCAAAACGAATATTCTGTCTTTCCATCGCCTTCAATGTAGTGGCCAGTGCTAGCAAACTTGCATGTTCAGTTTTTCAATAACAACATTCAAACAATATTTTCAAAGAATGTTACAGATTTGAAAAGAAGGAAGGAAAATATTTTCACAAATTTAAATTCTTTTGTGTTATTTGTTAGCGCTGATAAAGGCTATTTAGTTTGCTACTAGCAAGGAGCTGCACAAACAAATCGATTTATGCAGTTAATCAACGGAGGCTGCCAAAAAGTTCGAATAAAAGCATGCGACTAGTGTACTTTGCACGTTCTATATTTTATCAATACTAGAGAGGATCGATAAAATAATTCAAAGTGTAATAGCAACATGCAATTGTGGCAACACTGGCCATGAGATGGTGGGGGAACATGCACATTCGTTTAAGTTATGATGGTATTAGCAGCAGAAAGGAATGGAAAAGCAGTGCACGAAAACGAGCGAGAGAGGATAATTTAAATTCTCTTTCTTTCGTTCCACACATCGTATTTCTTATATAGACGCTGGAACGATAGCCTACAGATTAGTTGCCCTTTAGTTGGGGCGAAATTCTTGCAGGGCGACAGTTCCGATGAGTCACCAGTAGCTGGGGCACTTTTTCGGACCGTCGTCATTGCCAACTGCTTTACTTCGGTGGACTGGCTGCTTGCTAGTACTTGAACGAATACGAATGAGAAAAACCGACCGACAGATATTTATATAATCGCGCTAATATGCACTACTATCGCTTTCTCGCTCGTTCTCGTGCCGTGCGTGAGCCTTTCCTTTCCGTCCGGCTTCTAATGGCCTAACCAAAGGAGTATGCCGTCTTTCCCCCACTAACTGCTCTCGTCAAGCAACCAAATACGAATAATCATAAAACAAACATGTAGTGGACCTATATATAAACTTTTCATTATTTTATTGTTCGGTTGGTCCACCATTTTGACGGCTCAGTGCGGGATGGGCTGAAAATTTTCACTTTTCCGAGTCGTTTTCGAAAGATTTTTCAAAACACAATTTTTTGTTATTAGTGCATGTTATACATACTTAAAATTTTAATACAGCATAGAGGAACATATTTTCAACAAATTGGCCTAAAAATCAAATCATTCTGTTAAGTATGATAAAAGTTATTAACGTTCAAAATCTGACGCGGTGCCGCAGCCGATATTTTGAAACGGGACCCCTATATTGAAAGCTTAAATGTATTCTACATTAAAAAATTGGAGCATAAGGTGCGTCATTTAATGGTCAAAAAAATAGTTCAACATTCACCGAATAGAGGCCACCAATACTAACTTTTCAACGGATAGAGATAGAACATGGGCATGTTCAGGAGAACTACTGGAAAATGTCTGTTTAACAGCTTTGTAGAAGACACCTACTTTCTATCTTACTTCGTTGAAAAGTTAATATTGGCGCCATCTATGCGGCATTATGCGGAACTACTAATTTTTACTAGCCGTCTTATTTCAAAGTTCACCCGAAAACTCATTCAACTAAAACCAACAACAATTTGTCGTAACAAAACTGCATTGATTTGCAGACTTCGACAACATTTTAGGCAATGGAAAGTGCCACCTAGCGGCAAAATTGCTAGTAGAGGATTTTCTCTAAACTGCTGAAAAAATCCCATACAAGCTTCAAGTACGTTGGTCCGATGGTAACTAGACTTGTCTGGTTCGGTTAAAATTTAGAGCAAACATTTCTGAAGAGTTGGGAATCGTCTCAG
This sequence comes from Topomyia yanbarensis, assembly GCF_030247195.1. NCBI lineage: Eukaryota > Metazoa > Arthropoda > Insecta > Diptera > Culicidae > Topomyia > Topomyia yanbarensis. Next base: position 13,461,027 of record NC_080670.1, on the reverse strand, counting down.
GGGTGGACCGAATGAGCTTTAAAAATTTCGTGTGTTTCCTGGGCAGTCATATTTAACATATTGAACATTTTCCAGAAGTTCTTATAAATAACCGGGGTTTCGGACGGAAATTTAAAGATAACCCAGTTTCCATAATCATCGAAAGAAGGACACTCTCCACTACTCAGACCATCTATTGAATGGATCATCCCTCACTCACGAACCTCCGCTACAACTACACCAAAGTAAACAAAGCCAGAAACTCACCAGTCACGCTGACGTCAAATCACCCTTCTTTCCGATCAGCTTCGATCATCGAATGCAAAAATATTTCTCTCGACAAACCCTTCGTGCAAACGTATTGATTGGGTTTTTTGTTCTTTTTGCTATTAATTCACCCCAAGAGTATCACAGACAACCAGACGAAGCCCTCCACTTGCGTCACGTAGTGACGTTTCAAATCCATCTCCATCTCACTCTGGTAAGGGAATTTCAGTAAAAACTGAATCACCCAATCACTCACATTTGACCCACGTCTGCATCGTAGCTAGCTGGTTGACGTCATTGGAATCTAGGGTCAATCTTTGAACACTACCCCTCTGACGAGAAGCAGATATATTTTTAGCTCCAATCACACTCGACTGGTACGTAAGCAAACACTGCGGACCTGTTGAAGCGAAGCTAATTGAACTCTTCCGTCCGAGTGTTGCGATCGTTTCGTTGGTTGATTGGTGCGATTGGCTGGTTTGAGACTTTGGTCAATTTGGTAAAGAAGAAACCAAACTTGTTTTCAAGGGGTATTTGAATCAGTACGTTTGAAATTTAAATGGTCGCAAAAGCTGTTTTATTGATTTTCTCAAGGTGAAATCGACAAACACGTTGCTATAGAATGGCGATCCAAAAATGTCCTCCCTTATCGGTCTAAGTCACGCGAAGCGTGGAAAAGTGGTGAAACTGTTTTTGACAGATATATACTCACCACGGGCATATAGAAACAAAGAAAACGAGAGTGCAGAACTACCCATGAAATGTAATCGGTTTCTCCGCGTGCGCGTCCGCCTCGACCGTTTATATCTTTTTCATTGCGCGTTGATGGCATGTTCAACATGATAATTCCTACCACATTAAACCCATTGCGTGTAGGTACATAGGCATTAGCACGTGCAGCCCCACAAGAAGAAAAAGAAGAAATCAAAACGAATAAAGCAAAGACAGAACGAGAGGGAAAACGACCAGCTACCTAGAGCTGAAACGAAACTGAAAACGGGGATGTGACCTTCGAAAATGTAGGTCGCAGCTAGCCGTTTATTTCTTCTTCTTTTTACCTGTACGGTCACCGCGCCGCCGATACTGGCCGCCGCAGGTTCGCCGTCACATCGCTTCTACATAGCAGCCCCAGTGAGAGCAGCATTCAAGGTAAACAATTTCAAGACGACCGGTTTCGTTCGCGGGGAATTCAACTAATTTCCTCGAACTCACCACCAGAACTGTCAATAAGTAATGCACACGTAATCGTGACGGCTTGCGTTTGCCGCACTTTTAATCTCTCACTCACTGCCCCTACTGGAGTACGTGTGACACAGAGTGATTTACAACAGTAGGCCGTCAAGGTATTAGACACTTTAATGGGGTAATATAAATTACGTTACATTTTGTCGGTAGCTGGCAGTAAATCATTGTTTGGTCGAGATATGAGTGTTTAAATGTCATGAGGAAATTCCGTATCGAGATTTTCATAACTTTTCACAATTTTTGATTTACCGCAAATAATCTCAAAATTTCATTTCCAAGAAACTGTTGCCAGCAGCTCGACTCGAGACTGGCTATTCCCTCTCTCAACCAACTCAACACACATATACACTGCTGTGTTCCGCAAATTACAGTCATTATAAAGATTTCTGCAAAGACCTGAAATTGCCCCGGTTGCCTCGATTAATGCTCCGGTTTTGACCTCTCCATACGTCAATCGCACACTGCTGAAGTTGAGCCCCCTCCCCTCCTCGCCCTGCTACAATTTCGTCCCTCTGCTACCTTCTTCTGCTGCTAGTACCGATGCTCCGCTGAACCGTTAGCAAGCGCAGTAGCAACGGCAGCAGCGATTGCCGCGATGACTAAGCAAAGCGCGCTAGGACGTGACCGGAGTTGATTTTGGAGGTCATTCCGGCCATTGGCCTGCGGTAAGAAGGCACGACGCTCTCAAGTTACCAAAGGGACGAACATGGTGAGATTGGATTTTTTATGCAGGTTTTTAGCTTAATTGCATCTAGCTTATGGATGATAGAAGCCGGGACGAGTGGTGAATTGAATTTATACTCACCATTTTTGTGAGCATAGCTTGGGAAAGTTTGAAACATTAAAAAGGGATTTTTAATTTTACTCGGATGAAATCGAAATTTGTTGCAGGGCTAGCAAATTTGTTAGTTGGTCGTTCGAGAACTGAGCCGCACCTCAACTAAACGGCAACTGCACGTCGAAATCGCATGTCAAATAACTTTGACAATCGAATTGGCCGTTGAAGATTCTATACTGTTACCATCTATTTTGGACGATTTTGTGACAACTGTCAGTCGACCCAATGTAACTCATCTAGCCAATCTGCTTTGTAGTATGGTTTTGCCTCTTAAAACTCAGTTCACAGACTAACAGACATAACACGCGAAAACAATGATTCGTCCGCTTCAACGGTCATTTTGAATATATTTGTAGTTGGAACTGTAGTCGCATTGGCAATGATGGCGCCACTGACATATGAACAAGCATACAGGGATAGATCACCAGTGAAAAAATGTTCCCAAGCTTAAGGGCTACCACACCAGTAAGTAAGTGTTTGAGACCGTGATAAAAGGTGGAGCTAGTGTCCTGGGGAAATTGAAGGATCAATATTTTTGGGAGAATTTTCATCACAGTGTTACGTCTGATAGTTTATGACTAGATTTCGTTTCATGATGTTACTCGAAGGTCCAGCGATTAAATAAATTCGCCAGTTTTTCTAACATTCCAGAAAAGAATCATTGAAAATACTAAAAATACATTCGCGCAGAAATTTTCATTTTTTTCGGTTCTTTTGGACGATTCCCCCCAAACCGGTTGAGCCGGAACTGTTGGGAATTAGGAAGAATGCCATCAAATATTTACCACCAACAAAAACAGGCACTTTAAATATCCAATCCAGTGTTATGTGTTTATTTCTTTTTCGGCCGGGATCTTCAGGCTGATCCGTGTCAAATTTGATTTGAATAAACCCATTCGAATGCCAATAAAATCCCGTAATTAGTCGGAAAATAAACCGTTGACTTTACCACTGACCTTCATTCCATCAAGGATTCGAAGTACGAGATGACACTGAACGTTCACTTTCTGACTGTTGATGATGTAGTATTCGAGGAAAGAAAAAATTTAAAATGAGATTTTCACTAACCTAGGGGTAGATTTCCAGACAGACAGCATTTCGAATCAAAACGATTTCTTGATACAATTTTTGAACGCTTTCGTATTATATTGTCAATTGAGTTAAAAATCAAAATACATTTCGTTCCTTCTGTAATCCATCAGGATAAAAATTTAGGCAAGGATGAACAATTTTACTCATATTAACCATTGAGTGTAATGTTTAGGTTACCGTTTGCAGACTTGGTTAGATGAATAATTTCGTTTCCCCCAGTCAACCGTAAAAAATCCAACAGCACCAACCACTCTCGCTGTGGAAGATGCGAGGATATGCGGAAAGCAAAGAATCTGGTGATTCGTTTCACACAGTCGCTTAGAATGTTGCAACAAAAGGGCGCAATTCACCTTCCTATCTAACAGTGAAGGTCCACTGCAGGAGTTAACAATGATTACATTGGTACAACACGATTTTTGTCGATCCGGTTGGTAGGTTGAGCAGATTACTCGCATTTCCGCCAAACAACAGATTAGCATCAACAACAGTGAAGTAATTTAATTAAATTTAAGAGCCACTTTTTTCGAGGGTTGTCCTACTGGAGGGTTCCCGCAAGACTCCCCGTTAGAATCACTCACTACAAATGCAGACGAGACGGGAAATGTCACCCACTGCTTAATTGCAGCGGGACGTGATTTTAAATGTGCTATCCAATGTACGGTTCCGATATGTGCAGGCGTAAGGACTTCGCGATCGCGTGTATCATCGCAAAGAGCTCGAGCGTTTGCACGTTAACGTGTTCGATCGCGCGTACGTTTGTATGTCGCGTGTGTCAACGTGTATGTAATTTCGAGTGTATAAATTCGATTTTATTATCGTGTGTGTTTTCGCATATTCACGTGAGTTCTTGTATAATCGCGCGCTGGTTGTGAATCTGATACTTAATTTTCAGTGTACGGTTCAGATGCTAGATTCAAACAGTTTGTGCTAAAAATTCATATGCATTGTACTAAATTTATGTACCAGTTGTATCCTAACTTGTAATAATTTATTAAAAGATGTACTAAATTTGCTCTCAAATTTGTGAAACGTGTATTGAAGGTTTTTAGAAAGTCGTATCAAAGTTCATTTTACAATTTCAACTACTAATTTATTTATGCACACTAAAATTTGTCACTTTGACACTCATTTTGAGAAAAAGCTACTAAATAAGGTCGTGAAACTTGTACCAAATTTTGTAAAGATTCTTCTAAATATTGTAATCTGGTTCTAAATATTATCTTTGAACCAAAGCTGCGTAATTTTCTTACAACACATTGGTAACATATTCTAGATTTGTACTAAAATGCGTAAAAAAATTCTAAATATAGAAGTTTTTTTTGTAAAACTTGTGTGTAGAAATGCACTAAATGTTTATTAAAATTGGTACTAAAGTTTGTACAATTCGTTTTAAAACTTTGTACTAAAGTATCTAAACTTGCTAAAAATGTTCGTAAGCTTGGTAGCGAAATTGGTAAATGTTGTACTGTAGTTTGTAAAATTGATACCTTGATGCTTTTGTGCGTGAAAGGTTACTAAATTTAGTAAACATTTGCATCCAAACTTACACGATTTTTATAAAATTTGTGCTAAAATTTGAATTTGTACTAAAATTTGAGAAATTTTCATTAATAGTTGTATTAAGTTCAGTATTAAAATCTGTTCTATACTTGAAACTGAAATTTTCATGGAATACAAATTAATTCTAAAGTTTATTGGTAAAAAGTTTGCACTTAATTTTTGAAAAAAGAGTTTAAAAAAGATTTTAATTATTTCTAAAAGAAATATTGGATCCGAAACTTCGTAAATTTTCTGAATCCTTCCAGAAAATGTACCAACATCCTATAAAATTAGTACCAACTTTGAAACTATTGGTATTTTATGTAAATATTGATTGCAGCAATGTACTAATTTAAAAAAGGATTATTGTTTGTAAAATTAGAACTAAAACTATTTTAATTTTCACAAACATTTGTCGTTGAATTTGTATTAGAATTGGTAAACATTGTACAGAAGTTGGTAAAATTGATGCCACGGATACAGCTCTCCTGATAAAGAAGGACAAGTCTGTCTATGCCAGGAGACATGTTGGTAGACTTGAGCGATTCGTAGTAATGCTACCCAAGCTCGA
>NC_080670.1:13254996-13454996 GCF_030247195.1 Topomyia yanbarensis | reverse complement strand
CGATCGGGATCTTGCCGCATCCCTCCCCCCTTCGCGCTACGAACCAGCGCTAACAGATGTAGTACTTACCACCTGAGAGGTGGTATAAACCGCAGAGAACTTCTCAAGTGCAGAATGTTGCAACGTACCTGCTCAACTGATACGTTTGTGTCTGTGTGGTTTGGTGCACTTTTCGATGGTCATCTGTTTTTTCTGTCATTGCGGTTGTTTTCATTTTTTCGATTTTTTTTTCTCTAACACTGTGAATGATTCCGGCATCATCCGTTCATGTTTCGATTTTGAAATCGACAGAAACTTCTCGCTTCAAGCTATGAAGCTTTTGCGAGGTGAAATTTGGAGAAAATAGTCGCTACATGCCAGCCTAGGCATAGGATTATAGTCTAGCTACCGGACCAAAGTCCTTGAAATTTTTAAAGGAATTTTGTGACAATTTGTAAGAGACAAAATAAACTTATGCACATTTTTGCCACCAGGTGGATTTGTAGGTAGAGGAACAGCAACAGAATTAAAATTCTGAAATATAGTTCTATTAGCTGCATCTTTGTCGAAGACTGCTAATCGATCTAAAATCAACCGGAGAAGTTATTAAACTTCTAATGGAGTGGTATCTGTATCTTTTGAAAAGGGCCCAGCAAACCAGCAATCGTATATAAAAGTTTACAATAAATCACAAATAATGACAGACTAAATCAAAATTACAAATAGTGCAAGTAAAAATTATGTTTTGTTGTAAAAAGTTCACATAAAATGCAAATCTGTGATCGAAATACAATTTTGACTTGAAGTTATTTATTAGTCCACTACAACTTAAAACAAAATTGTACATGCGGAAATTTTGAAACATTGTATAGAAATTATTTTGCAATTGGATTAAACTGCAAAATCGTTCAAAAAAAATAGTAACCTCCTTATAGCACTTCGCAAATTCTCTGCCAGACTAGTTCAATATTTGAGCAATAAAAATGGCTTGAGTAAAGAATGTAGGTTTTGATTTGACAGGTATAGAAGGTATCATTGATGGGCCATATTTAGGTTGGATTATGGTATTTTTAGATCGTAATCACAAAGCGATAAAAATGATCAAATATAATCGTTGCTTGACAGCGTATAAATAGGTGAGTACATAGCGGCTATGCTGAGAATACGAAGATCTCAGGTTCGAAACTGTGGAAGTTAATCGTAGCAGCTAATTTAATAATTGATGTTCCAGTAAGTCCAAACTCACCCATGAAAAACACATATCTACCAGTGTGGGCGTAACAGAATTATAGAAATTTCATCCTGATTTTTTATTTTCATGTTATTTTTTAAAAAATACTCCTTGTTACCACATTGGGGACCTTAAGCTGCATAAACCTTCATGTGTGATTGTAAAGTTGATCACATATAAACAGATAAGCTAGATGATTGTATAATGCTTCTGATGAGATCAAAATTCGTCGTAAATCACATAGTTCTACTATACCGATTTGTTGTACGTATATGGCCTCCACTTTTGTTCACATAGAAGGGATCTGTGCATTTTATACAATCAAGTTATATCGTTTAAGAGTACAGTTAATCAAATTGCAACTTATTAAAGTGAATCAAAATGTTGGCTGGGGGCCTTACAGCGTAGTGCCTCAGTTCAGGATTTAAACCTGTCAAATATATTTGTTTTGCTAAAAAATGGTCACATTTAACTGAATGATATATTCGGAAGAATTTATGTGCATTAGTTGGGTAAAGTTTGGGTATAAATTGTAGTTACAAATTTTTCCGCAAAGAGGGTGCCAAAATTAATTGTTTGATGGAATGAGATAGGAAGTTGGTGTCTTCTTCAAAGTTGTGTAACACACAGTTATTCTTCTGAATATATTAATATTATATATCCCTTCGATAAAATGCTAGTATTAGCGCCCTCTAGGAACTAAAAATTTTCTACCACAATACGGCGGATACTATTTACTGGATTTTTTCGAACATACCAAACTCAAAAGTATGTTCGCAAAACTTCAAGGCGATCACCATGCGCTGTTGGGCCCTCAGATAATTATAAGTTTAATAGCTTCTCGGGATGATTTTATATTCACCAAAGTTGTGGGTAATAAAATTATCTTTCAAAATGTTGTAACGCCTGGGTAGCACACTTAGTGCACAAAGTATGAACAGGTGGCATTACTTCAAACCCTATGAACCCAAATTCAAATCCTATGAACCAAACACTCCTGTTGGGTCTAGGAATCAGGGGTGGACCGATTCAGTTTTAATTTAGTCAAAATTCATTTCTTTTCTGGGGAGTTCACTAGACAAGCTCTTATCAGTGACACAAAGTAAAGTTTCCAGTGCAACCTGTAACAATTGATAACTTCTCTGAAAATGGGTTTTCTTGATAAATACACAATTTTTTGTACAGTTACCCTTAAAAAACGGTATGGCTATGTCTCGGTTAACATAACTAAAGTGACTGCATTTGAGCCCGTTCGGTTCGGTCGCAGCTTGTAAGTGCTGTCTTCTCGGCATACTGGTCTCGTTGTACAGACAGAGGTTCCGCCGCCTTCAAACAGCTAGGCACGAATGATGTTACAGACACATTCAGCGGACCTATACTTATAGCTTTACGGAATTTTGGTTGCGTCAGATTAGTTCATATGAGAGAAAAATATACTCAAGGAAACATTCAAATCATTTGCGTGACAAAATCTATCCATAATTTATTTACGAACAAGAGTTGATTTCAATCATTTATTTATTTGTTCATCGTCGGGCTTTGTGGTTAAAGTTTGAGGTGGCCTTCTCCTATTAGGCGCCACTCTCAAATGGCTGCAAAAATTGATAGCTTTTCGTAAAGTTCTGTAAACTTTTACAGTAAGTTGATTCTCGACACCACTTAACAAAGCGAGCATACAGTCGGCGTACTGAATAGCTAAGTACAGTTAGAAAACATCGGCAAACGTAAGTTTGCGCCTGGAACCTAGCCCTGCAACTACATCATTAAGAAACAGTATGAAAATCAGTAGGCACTGGAAGCTGCCCTGTAGTACACGCGATCTATTGGTAAACGAAGCCGATACACAATAACCTAGTTTCAACCAAAGCATTCTGAAGGTAAGAAAATAATATATCCACACCGTAAACTGGACTGATGCTCCTAGCTTGGAACACTTCTTGAGAAGAATCTCGTGCTCGATTTGGTCGTATGCTGCTTCCAAATCCGTGTATTTAACGACAAGCTGACGTTCATTCAAGAAGGTTAGATAATACAGATCGCGCATGGCATGAATTCATGCTGATCTGCTGAGATGTAACTAGCTGTTATTCTAGGATGCTGCTTGATATTCCGTTTATCTCCAGATTTGAATACAGGCTATATGTAAAATTGGCTCCAAAATCCGAAGGTCATGAAGCTTTGCCTGGCTGAAAATGCGAGACGACTGTATTGGGATACCTAGATGCGGTGGATGCGTGTCGACAGACGGAAGAAACAACAGTGAATTATAGATAGAAATGTTGTGATCCATCAAGCAGAAAACTGAACCAAGAACACGTACGATGTACTGTATTGTACCTTGAACTGATGAATAGTAAAAAAAATCCCTTTATCAAGGCAGCATTTTGAGGCTGAATGACGGTTCATTTCAAGCGTGGCTAATTGCCCAGTTGTCGAGCTGACATCCTCATTTGAACGCTTACTGTTACATAATTCCCTTACTTATGCGATATGTAACTAATCATGGGTTGATGAAAAGTAGAAGACGTAAGACAGTGTACGATAGAACGACCTTCACGAAGAGACTTCTTTATTCAAACTTGTTTCTTTCCCAATAATCTTTGAAATATCCTAAACTAAAAATAAAGTGCAACCAACTTTCAAGAGCATCTGCAAGAATGTCGTATAACCTGAATTGCTACGAGAGTCATTCGTCATTCATTATGGAAAAAAGTCTTGCGATTTGGCAAGCGATGTGTAATAGCAGAATTAGCCTTTCCTACTTTTTCGCTTCAAAACGACATTCACTACTTTCAAGTAAGAACCAGTTTTGCACCTCTGTAGCATTTGTCAACGCTAGCAGAATTGTGAGAGAATATCCCGTGGTGATGAGTATTAGCACCTCAAAAAGTGTCTATGCAAAATTTGAGCTCAAGAGGATATGACTAAAGGGTCGCGACAAACGTTCAAAGTGCAAAAATTTTCAGCAGTGAAAAAACACCATAAGAGCCTTCGAAAATCAACCTAGTATTTTTATTACCAAATGTTTTAGAATGCCATGAAATGTCGAGATCTAGTGTCATCTAAAAAAAAAACTTTCTTTGAAAAAAATCCTCTGATATTTTTAATTTTAAATATTAATGCAAAATCAAGAATTTTTTTTGAGTTGACACCAGATCACGATGTTTCATGCATTTTCAAGACATTTGGCATACAAACAAATTAAAAGCTGCGTTCGAAAAACCCAAGTCACTTATAAACAGATTTTTTTTCGAAATTGCATATACCAGATCTCAGCGCTGAAACTTTTGAAGTGTGTTCGTGTGTGCACTCTATCATGTATCAAGACTAGTATAACGAGGAAATAATGCTGCATCTTGTTATAGGATTGTTGATTACTGTGCATATCATTAAACTTGAATTACCAGTTCAAGTACCATCACGATATTCCGATGATTTCTCAGACATCACCCATAGAACTTTTTGCGCGTATGCGAGTGGAATAAAGCTGCTTGTATGCTGTAAAACTGATAAGGGTTCTCAGACATTATTCGAACCAGGTCTATGTCTTCCTTTATATTTTTTCGGTTTTCACTTCACGCAGGGCTTTAGGTCTGTGCATAAATAAACTCTCCTGGAGAGACCTAGCCGATGGTAAAATGTATGTCGAACAAGATTCGTCATCAAAGACTCAGACTTCCCGTTTAAAACCAATTACATCAAACTCGGTCGGACGATATCTGATCTTCTATCGGATCAAAGATAATTCGCTAATAATTTCGAAAGAACTAGCCGGTAGTATTCTCCAAAAGTTCGCCCAAATAAGTTCAGAACTGTACGTTCTATATACAGCAAACAAATTATATTAGTGGCGACAAGCTTTTTATTAACCCTTTCATGCCCAACTTTTTTCTAGTGTATGTAGGGTTTCAAAACTATTTTTCCTTTGAAACGGTGGGGTCAAGAAACACGAAAAACCTTTTTTAATAAAGGTAGGTGCTTTCCTTGCAGTGCTAGAAGCAGCTCAATTTTTACCTTTCAATGCTCACTACAATTTTCCTAGATTACTTACAATAGTCCAACTGCATGGAAAACGTAGCCAAAAACAGTCTAAATTGATAAGTTTTATCAGTTTTCACTAATATTGCAACATAACGAAGATATATGAAAAATTCATTTTCCGTCGTCAACGTAAACGGTCCCTGGCAGCACTGCTCCATCGGAGTTCAATCAGACTAATTGCAATAACTTCAGTTCTAGAGCTGATCCTTGTAACTGTAACTCAAATCAAAGCCAAAAGTCACATTTATTAGCCTTACTTGTTTTTGGGAGCAAATCCTGTCTCAATCAAAAGTTATAGCTGTTTAAAAACGTTGTTGTCCACAAACAACATGGGCATGAATGGGTTAAGGATTTCCACGTCTACATGCCCGCTCACAGAGTTGAGATCGATGGTGTAGTCATATATGGGGACAAGATTCCTTCTAAAGGCTTAAAATTTTCTCTTGGCAGGCCGCAGATATTCCAGCTCTGAAACAAATAGCTTCTGATTTTAAGAATTTGATATCAAATGAGTAGTTTCCAGCGCTTTCAGAAACACCAAAAATCTCATGTGACAATTCAACCAGGAATTTAATTTAGTGTAGAACTGATTGGGCCTAGGTTGGGCAGTGGCAACTTTGTGATATTGCCGAACTCGTCCTGGCATCTCGAAGACTTAAATTCTCACGGTACGGTAGGAGGTTGACTTCTCGGTGAGAATTGATCTAGCTCAGTAGCGATTATTTTCGTAAGAGAATGAAATGTTCCATTATTTTAGTTCGCAAGAATGCTGAACATAAAACAACAAATCGCCTTCCGGTAGTCAGTAACTTGACTCGTCGAACGAACCGGCGTTTCGCTATTTATATTCACCATCGTTGCACGAGAAAAGGATCATCCTTTCGCTTTGCGTGATCTCAATTTTCAGGCCGTGTAGCTTTGTTAACTAACCCGACAGACCCACAGCAATATTTTGTCCATTTTTAGCCGTCTCGCAGAAAGTATAAACAACAAAGTGACGAAAAAGCTGTTTCACGGTCGTTTCACAAAATTAACCTAAAATGAGACCATGCAACACACAAGCACACCCAAATCTTAGATGGCCATTGTGATTGGTTCTCTGACGCAAAAACTTCAACTTTGGCTGTGCAGAAATCGAAAGCTAGGCAGGCTATGGATAGGATAGGTAGTATGGATTTGTTTCACTGCAAAATAAATACAACATTGAAGGCCTTCACGGTTCGATTGCGAAGTGAGACCGCCGCTTTGAAGATGTCGGTTGGTCTGCTTTAGAGCCTGCTCTAAAGCAGGCGCAGTAGGCTAGATGCCGGTGGGTAAAACTTTTCCTCGATTTCTGCTGATGCCGACCGACGACGTCGACCGCGCAAGGCTGAATCGAAAAAATTCGTTCGGATTTGATCGTTCGACCGATACACGCAAAAAAAACCGCACGCCAGCTGCTGCGCCGCTTGCTGCAGTTTTTTTGGTTGCATGGCGGAAATAGCGGCTTGCTGGCAGAAATTTCAGGTTGGTTGGGTTGTTTACCAGCAGCAGTGCGATGACTAGTTTGAGCTAATTTGGCGGAATAGCTTGCGCAGTATGATCACTGACAAGCTGACGTTGCACTCTGGTTTCAAAAGTGATTCAAACGAAATCTGAAGATTATTTGAAAAATGTATTTTTTCATGGAGTCAACCGGAGCACAAAGTCAGTCAATACCACAATATTCTCTACTTGAAACCTTAAAACAAGTTGCTCTGCTCATTTGGAAACAAAGAATTTTCCACTCGTTTGAATATGTCAAATTCATCCAGTTCAGGTTTTGACTAGAGGACCAGGGATGCCAGGTGACATTTAATATGTGGCCCATGAATCCAACAACCAGCTGGTTCATATTCAATGAGAACTCTGTCAATGAAACTCGAGCTGATGGAATTTCCTTCACATACGAAACACGTAAATGCATAAATAGATAGCAGATCAGAAGAAAAAACCTAACTCAGCTTAACGCAAGCCCCAAACAAATTTATTTGTAAATATAAACCCATTCCGTTCTGTCGGTAGCAAATAAATGGTAGGGTTTCACATACTCGACCGGTCAGGGGCTACCATATTCCGCCGTTCGGGGCACACGCTAACTACTAGCTCCCTCTCGCCAGTGTTAGTGTTTGTAAATTTAGCTATCTGACAACCAACGAGCACAGACAAACGACACGAACGTAGAGGTTTCTTGAGGAGCTTAACTCTTGTTTTTTTTCGTACTTAATAAACAATCTACAACACACTCTTGCTTAATTTCCAGGGAGCAACCGTACACAGCTAACCGTACGATGAGGGGTGCAAGACAGTAACTACTGCTACTTACCGCTGCGAAAGAATGCGGTTTAAATGTATGTACACATCAACAAATCGTTACCGAGCGCGCAACCCCATCAGAAGCACGGACGGACTGGCAACCGCGAAACAAGGTGCTGCCTCCGGTCTTCCATTTGCGCGTTTGGTTTTGGATTGCTTGGATCAAGTCGAGAGGTGGGTAGATTCTTTACTCGTACGCGAGAGGTTCTGCGTCGCTATTTATTTATTTATGTATACTACGCTTGTGTTCACACCTCGCCAGTATGTGGGGGGTTTGAAGGGTTCTTGAAGATTGAATTAGCCACTGTGGAATATGGCCGAACAATATGTTCGGTTTCGGTTGAGTAGTTTAGAACATTTTTGGCTGCCGGTAGGAAGTTTCGTCTGTTGTTTTTGTGCGTACTTTTAAAGTATAAGCCTTTCGAAATTATAGCAAGAGCGACATTGCGTACTCTGTAAACAAAGGTTTACTTTTCGGTCGTTTCTGTAGGCTGCTTCAGCAGTGGTCCTTGACTTTTAGCTTGAGGGTAAGCTCGGTTTATTATTGATTTTATTTGTTAATCGGTTATTATCGCCGGATCGACAGGCTCAGCGATCTCGGAAGTCTCCGTGATCTTCTTGGCAATTGCCAAATAGCTGCAGAGGCGAGCTTCGCTCGTTTCACTCATCCTCCACAGCGAGAATGGTCGGTATTTGGTTTCTTAGCGATTAGTCGGGGTAGCAAAAATATTTCATTCCAACTAGCTGACCCTTTACTACCAACTTTTTTAATTTTCAACAGATTCAACGCTTCACTTGATGAATTTCAAGTACCACAAAAATCAAAAATATCAACAAAATCGAAAGCTGCTTTGTTAATAGAAACCCATTTCAAAAATAACTATTTATGAGATCGACGGTTTCGTGGGAAGCTAACAGTAACAGTTGTAAGCAATCGCTGTCGATTGACACTAGTTCCCAGAATTGAATAATGAATTTGAAATTTAGAGAAACTTTATTTTTGAGCGGCTATTGTCTTCGGTTGATGATCTAACCGTGAAGTAGACATGCAGAACGAATTATGTGATCAGCCGCAGAGAATAGAAATATAAGCTAGAACAAACTTTTCCGAACAATCATTCTAAACAGTTACATGAAAATACGTTGAAAATCACCATGGCACACAATTTCGCAGGCGTGATTCACCATTGTATCCAAGTTTGCACGCAAGACCCGTATTGTGATTGTTGGTCGATCGCAGCGCCGGCTAGGGACCACTTGCTAATGACACTTCAAAGCGACAGTTTCATGTCCAGCGCACCTGGCGCTGATTTTTGCACAACTTTAACATTCGAGATCGATAACCGATCTCTGTGTACGTGATCAAATAGAAAAACATAAAACAAAAAATCATATTCCACCTTCAGAATGGAATGTAAACAATATGAATGTATAATATAACATGCATGAGAAAAAAACACTGCCTATCAATAAGTACGCCATTTAGGCAACCTGCGTTTTTTTTTCAACGCATTCTCACAGTTGACCGGTTTACTGTGATTATTTTTTTCAAGCCTGTCACAAGTGTCTCATCAACCAACGCGCGATCGGTTTCGATCTTGAACAACCTGAACCACTGAAACCATCACTGCAAATCATTCAAGTGTCAAAACACTACAAAAATCTTCAATATTATTTTCATTCGCAGGCTCTTAGAGATAACCACTTTATCTTCTGGCCATTACCAATAGTCGGGTCGGGGCAATGTTGGCGCATTTCTGCGAAAAACTGGTTTGCTTGATTTTGGTCACATCTGCTACGTGACTCAAGGAACGGGACGAAATTCTCACACGGGCCACCTTCTGGTGACCTCCATCGAAGGAGCAAGCCTTCGCGAAGCGGTATAAGGTAGTGATTAAAAGCAATAACTTATACAGTAAAAAGGGTGGAAATTTGCGTAACTTTCCCAATGACTCGTGAGAAAAAAAATTTGAATAAGTCTATATTCGAACAAGTTCAAGAATGAATTCATCACGTTTAGTCGACTATCATAAGATAAGGGTGATAAACTTGTCAATCATCGGTACAAAATTATCAATAAATACAATGCCATTTCGACATTGTTGCCATATTCAGTGGACAACCGCGTACCTTGAATTCTTAAAGGAAAAAAATAGTAGCGTTAGAGAACGATCCGCTAAATCGATGCCTTTAATAGTAGTTAGATTATTGTAGTTACGGTTTCACCAGTCTCTCGGGCGGTTTAGCGGAATATTGGGGTAAAATTCACGCGTTTCGTGCTGTCATTTTCACTATCTGCAATCGAAATTGTATCGATCTCCGTATATTGTACGAAAACTATAACAAAAAATTGATTTTGTGAATCGACCGCCGATGACTGTTAACGGTGGTTTTGCGTAAAACAAAATGCATTTCTGAAAATGGTTTATTCCCACATCCGACTCCAGGAGATGACTCGGTGGACATGTCCCCCTCTTATTCAACAATAAATTCTTCCAATAGAAAATGCTTCCGTTTTTTGAAATTCATTTGGAATTGTTAAGCTGCTCATTTATTACAGTCGTTATTCGCTGGTTGCCTCTGTTCAACTAATGAATTTGATTCGCTAGTTGGACCGACTGACATGTCAAAAACTCTCCAAAGGAGACGTTAGTAGTGTAAATGAATCTGTTCACGTCTCTAATTATTGTCAGATTGATTGTCAAAGTAAATTTGATATGAGATTTTAGTGCTCAGCTGCTTTTTAGTCGGGCAATGGTACAACTAGCGGGGGTTTAACTAAAAAGTGATCCAGTTAAAAAGTGACCAACCAGCGAGTCACGGCTGTAGTTTGTAGTACTAATTGAACTAATATTTTGAAAGTAAGAAATTCTCATTGTACTTGCTCTAACGGAGGTAGATCGTTTTGAAAGAGAGGAGAGCAATTAACCGGACAATAACTGAAGAATTGCTAGTCACTGACGTTTTGGCAAGCCCGGCAAGCCCGAACACTATTTGTAACTAATAGCACAATTCACTCTTTGTCCGTTAAGCTACTATTTAAAAGAAGTCTCCGATAACCCATTATTTCCACTTACTAAGCTATATTATCCAAAAAATTAAAAGCATATATACTATATTTTTCAAAAAAAAAATCTATTTCAGGCGAAATAAATCATGAAGCGGAAAGGAACCATCAGACGTCAAGGAAACCCCTAGCCAGAACAGTCTAACCGATGATACGTCGTTCTCTGTAACCACTGAGACAAATGGACATTCTCTAGCTGGTAACTATCAAGGATATCGTTTCACGTCTATATGAATAGGAAACAGAAAATATTGAGAATACAACAAATAAGATTTGAGAAATAACTAACCATAATCAAGTGACTTCTTTTGAGTGCATCGCATAGAGTTTTTGGCTAACCACGCATGGAGCACCTCACGAGTTCAACCCAGGATGCTATTTAATTACGCTATCAAAAAGGTAAGTGTTACCACTATCAGCGAAACATCATATTATCGGTCTTAGACGACGACATGGCACCCCAAAATTATTTGACAATGAACCAATTTTTACATAATTTTTCATCACAAAAAATATACCAGGCAAAATAAGTCATGAAGTGGATGGCCATCATTATTGCATCGGACGAAGGGAAACCCCTAGCCAGGACGATTTAACCGAAGGCACCCCGCTCTCTAACCGTCGAATCCGGAAACCTCTAAGAAGTACTCATCTACGGTAATATTCCAACGTATTCTATCCAATTTCATTAACAGAACCACAAATGGTAACCAAACTTAAGGCTGCTGTTCAGGCAATATTGACAGCGGTAAAAGCTGTGTCAAGAACCTGATAAAACAACCAATGCGATCAGCGAGAAAACTACTACCAAGGACGGAGGGTTTACCGTCGTGACGCGTAAGAGTAAGAAACTAGGGAAAACATCAAAACAGCTACCACTGACGGATTTCTAAAAGAAATGAATAACCCCAAGATGCAGTTGACAAGGAAAGAAAAGTCGCCCACGAGACAATCAAAAGTTACGTATTTTACATGCTTTGAATATATTAAAGACCCACGACTCCGTTAACAATGCGCATTGATATGTGGCATTACTTCGCATGGAAAATCCGATAGTAAACTCAAGAATAACAGTAACGCCAAGAGAAATTATTATGAAAATCGTGACTCTTGACATCATGGACATCGTGATAAATTTAACAGAATATAAATCACGTTACTATGCGTCAAAAATCTATCTTATTCCAAATTCACATAAAATATAACAGCTATGTCGTGTCGTACTATCGCTGCATCACAGTTATAAATTCAGCATCGAGGCTATTCGAGTCTGTAAAATAGATTTCACGCTGCACCTCACATTACATCTTCCCTTAGTCAACACGGGTTCATTCCTTCATCATCCAGGAGGTAGAAAAGGGACATCTAATGGATGCAATCTATGCCGATCTGTTTACTGCATTCGACAAAATTAATCACGACAATCTTATAGTCAGTTTTAAGCGTCATA
Organism: Topomyia yanbarensis; assembly: GCF_030247195.1. Taxonomy (NCBI): domain Eukaryota; kingdom Metazoa; phylum Arthropoda; class Insecta; order Diptera; family Culicidae; genus Topomyia; species Topomyia yanbarensis. The sequence goes on along the minus strand of NC_080670.1, from coordinate 13,442,894 downwards.
CTTTCCATGGGAAATTTGTCGACTAGTTACAGTCACACCTGGTAGGTCCCCAAATATTAGTGTAAATAGGTGATACTGTGTTTGACACATTTACTACATCCTCTGACGCACCCCAAGCGAACCGCTTAGGACATCTCTTATTCCTGATTTACATCAATGATGGTGAAGGCGTGATGACTGGCGTGATTTTTTTTTCCAAAAAATTTCGACCACTTTTGAGTAAAGCAAGAGCTCCATCTTGCTCCGGGATACATTTACCCCATCTACGGTTAAAAGATAAGTGACTTTTGACAGAACGAAGCATGACTGCTGAATTTCAAGGTACTCTGACTAGAAAGTTCCAGAGAACGAACACGAATATCAAAAACATCTAAAGTGCAGGAGATTTCTATTTTGGATGTAGAGCTAGATATTTCCACTCTTACATTTAGAAATTGGAGTATTTTAGAAAGAAAATAGAACGAATCGGTCTACTTCAAGATCTAGTATAAATATGGGAACTTGTGTGCTGAAACGATCGCTTTTCTGAAGTCTGCTCAATATCAATCCTTAAAAAAAACTACTGGATTTTCAAGCATTTTTTTGGCTTCTACTTCTTAAATTATTATAATTTTCGCGCGAAAGTTTGTGTTGTAATTGCAACTATGAAAAGTTACGATGAGGGTTGAATTGTATTTTTATTCGCTTTGCCGTGGAACAAATAACATAAGTTTGTTTACAAAGACCTCTAGTCCTCTGAAGGATTAATATTGAACTACGCTTTCCAAACCCTGACACTGAATCCTCATTTTCCACCATCCACACAACACGCACGGAAGGCATCCACCACCAGTGTCCGCTTGTTTGTAATTGTGTATACCATTCCGACATCTACAACCGCACACGCACAACAATATTGGAAACTCATTCAATTTGATTGGTTTCCTCATGGAAAATCGAAAACCAATAAACTACCCACACTGCCGGACGAACGACGGACAAAGCCACTGCCGCAAGCAATTAAATATTTACCACGAAAAATCAATTGAAGGCTAACAGCTTATTACATGAATGGTCGACGCGTTGTGTTTGTATAAAGTATGGAAACGCAGGCTACTACGATACGAATTAGTCACCACTAATACTGGTCAAACAGGCTGACATGCGGCTACAATTGGTATGTAAGCGACCGTCCTTCCGACAGTACACTGTCCGCTGATGTCGTTGATGCTGTCCGATACACTCGAATCTGTCAGTTCGGATCAGTTATTAAATGAAACGAAATCCGGGCTAACGATTCTAACTCAGGAAATCCTGCCAGAAGAGTCCTAATCCCTTCGCCGTCCGATCTTGTTTTCGTCATATGCCATTCGTAGCAGGCAGCGTCGCGTAAAGCAATCAACGCCACGGCATCCATCGAGCGCGCAGTGGTAGCGATTGGTCCACCTCCGAGCAGCAGCAGATTTGTGCAACATGGCCTACTATTGCCGATGGTGGCGGCACCCCACCGTCCTCCAGTGTAGAATACCCCCACAGAGAGGCGCAGACGAAAAACTCGTTTTCCACACCGCGTCTATTTCGCGCACCGATCAGTTGTACATTATTGAACTTATGTAGATATATTTGCAAAAATAAAACAGCTTATTGGGAAAAAGAAAAACTCGTTTCAAATAAAGCTAAAAATTCCTTCAGCGATTCGCGCTGCCAGGCGGTTTTCCTCTGAAGCTCGCTCGCTCATTCATGCACACTTTGGACAGACACCAATTTTTCCACTATAGCTCTAATTTGTTGCTTTCCATTCACAATTTAATTTGATAGATTATATAATTTTTCCGTTTTCGCTTCGGACACTGAGTTTCAGCTGATTTTTCAAGCTAACTTTTCGGAAGTCTCCGCTTTGAGCGCACTTTCCATTTTTTTTTATTTTCATTTACCACAGTTTCACCAAACAATCACAGTTACACGTCTGCTTCGGAGCCATCTGCTCAACATCCTGACTAATCAATCGCGTGCGAAATCTTCCCGAAAACTCTTCACCACTTGTGTGTAGTGCCTTCGCAAAACTTCTCTGTATGTCAGAATCGTACTGGATCTCCTTGCGAAACACCGCTCGCAATGAACCGAAGCACGTTAACCACCAACCAACCTTTCGGAAGCGACCACCCAAAGCCCACCGAACCGAGTGGGGGCGAATGCGAAAGAACAACGTGTACAAACTACGGCCACTGATGGACAACCTCTAGCGCTGAGTGTCCGACTGAAACTGAACCACCCTGCTGAATCGGGTGAGCCAACTTTTTGGGGTGGTGGTAACTGCTTACTTGCCAACTGTTGGCTGCTGCTGCTGCAGGCGCTCAGGTACTACCCCCGCGCAATTGTACTTGACGGCGGCTGCGTCGAATCCACCGAATATACCAATAGAGACGTGCGCGCCGTCGTTGCCGTTGAGGTTAAGAGCGTTTGTTCTGTGTGTGCAATCCATCAGTCTAATGGATAACACTAGAGGGCTTTGCCGAGAGGAAAAAAATCGGTGGCCTCGGTGTGAATTCGGTGGTAGAATATTCCTCCGGTGGAAGCTTGCAGCAAGAGTGTCCCATGTGTTAGGTTGAGGTTTGTGAAATACATCCAGTGAACGAGCAGATTTTAAAATGATTTTTCAAAAAAATGTCCTTTGCTCACTGATGACTCCCTAGGTTGTCGGCTGATGAAAAACACACTAACGAACAGAATTGAATTCCTCTTGCTCTTCATGATAGCTTTTTTAGTTCGTTTATTGGGCACGACTTCATGCGTAAGCTTAACAGAGCCGCATGTTCTTTAAATATTTGACTACAACAAATATTTAATATTAAGACTTTGTACAACTGATTTTTTGTTCAAGACATCAGCTTTAGGTTGGAAAACTTGCGGTGTTTTGGGTAGGTAGAGCTTTGGGCTACGGATGTTACGTTGGCGACGGTGCCTTATTGATTTCAGCAAACTCGTCACTGTACATGGGAAATTTTGTCTTTCACGACAGACAGTTTGAATTTGTTACCCTATCATTTTGACTATTTGGTCGATTTTGCTGCCACACTTGGTCCATCTTTCCGGCGTTTCCTTTAGTTTCTGCAGATATTACTAGAGGTGTCCCTAGTAGTTAACGAAATTGTGTGTCACTAATTTCTCAAAGTCCACTTGACAAAGAGACTACGGTAGTGACAACCAAGGGATGCAAAATGACTCGCACACATAAACTGACGACCCAACTTCGAGCAACCTAGATGTTTGAAATACATTCGATAACAATGACGATGATGATACGGTAATCCCGAGCAAATTTTCATGGTTTTAGGAACCATACAACCCTTTAAAAAGAACATAAATGCGATCCGCGCTAAGTCTCACAATTATTAAAACACCAAAAAATGGTCTTAGTAACCCACAAATACACCAAACTACGGTTTTTATATGGGATCTACCGGACCAAGGTGACCGTGCAGGAGCGGATCCAGAAAAAAATTCGATGTTGGTCCGAAATTTTGATTCTGAAATGTTTCTTTGTAAAACACGTGATATGTAACAACCTCGTTTAGTTAAAATCAGTTTGGGTAGTTGAATCTAGTTTCGCATGATTTTGAATTTAGAATGGATTTAAAATTGAAACTAATTTAATTCAATTTCAAAAATTTCGGAGGGGTCCGGACCTCCAGGACTCTCCCCCTGGATTCGCCGCTGTGATGGTGTTTTAACGGGTTGATCCCATTTGAAACAATATCAAAACACCACGCTGAAGGGGGGAGTGAAATTGGAGCATGACCGTGATGCTAAACTGATGATTTTTAGTCTTTTCTCATCCAAATTTGATTCAGCAAACCATAATTACTTGGAAAAACGAAATTTATGCTGTTACGAACAAATAATAGTTTTTGAACCACCCCTAGCAATGTTGATTTTTATTACACTTTTTATTTATATATCGAAATACTGTAAATTATTTTATTTTATGTTGTCGCACGCTACAATATTCTGACTCGTCAATCTTTCGCTCAAAACTGAATAATTGAAAATATATACAGGGGAATTTATTAAAAACCCCAACTGCTTTTCTTTGTGCGAAAATAGGTTAAATTTTTCTACTGTTATTTCTTATAACGTAGCTGTTTTTTTCGGTCTTTCCTAGCGTGCAACGGTTACACAATTTGTGCTTATTTAACGTCAACGGCACCTAGTACCTCCATATTAAAAGCCAACACCACAAGTAAAAAGCATACGACAAAGAACACATTTACACAACAATAATCCGTAGACGCTGAAAGCAAACACGATCCGTCCAAAATATGTAGCTAAATGCTACCTTCAGCAAAGTTATCTCAAATTACCTGTTATACCAAATTGAAGAAGAAATAATTACTTTTAAATTTTAATGAAAATGATTTCTTAACATGGAAATAATAGGGTGCTAACCCATTTAGATACAAAATAAAGTTTCATGAAATTTTGTTGAAGACGGATGATAATGGAAACGTCAGATTCAGATTGGATCTTTGATGTAACATATATAAAAACATGTGAAAAATAAAAAATAAAAACCGCGGCGTGGTTCTTTCGATCAGATATTCTTCGCTATTTCTTGCACTTACGGCTGACCAGTGTTCATTCGTCGTCATTGTTATTGACTTCTTCACCAATGTTGCTAATTTTGGAATGCAGAATGCTGCCTTTGCGGTTGCCATTATGGCCTGAACAGGTGTCACAAATTTGGCAACCGTTTGTGCTTCAGGTATTGGTATTGTAAAGTCTGTTTTGGGTTGGTTTGCCGTAGATGAGCTGGCAATTCGTTTAGATGCATTCTCCTTTGCATTTTCCGCGCAAGGTTGTCCATGATGTGCACGTAGGAATTTGCCCCTCATGGGTGCAAAACGTATTTTTGTGATAGAAGTTCTGTGAGATTTGAGCTTTATAGTTAAGTAGGAGGGAATAGATTTTTCGACCCACATCCTCACCACAAAACACCGCTAGGAATACCCGGGAAGATTTTTCTCCTCGTATCGGGTGTAATGGATTCTACTTCTTCGTATTGCGACATGCATTCCAAAATTAGATCAGAAGGGGTACGCGATGATAAGTCACATAGCCGTACCTCTATACAGTCATTTTTGATATACACGGGAATCTTAATTCCTACGTTGCCACATTCAATACTGCATTTCGGAGATGATGATACTGAAGATAGGCGACGCCCTTAAGCCTAAGTATCATTTTCACCTTCAAAAAGTGTCCCACTTGACGAAAACTCGGCCTTGCTGAACAAAATTAAAAGTCAACGACCGCTATGTTTGGTCCTTCTTCTTCTTCATCATCATATTCTAGTAATTTTCCATCGGCCTATTTCCACTACAAGGCCAAACACCGACGCCAAAGAGGTGACTCAACTATCTGTGCTAGTTATCGACCCATCAACTCATTAATAGGGGACCAACGACTCTCTTACCACAGATTTTTTTTCACCTCAGAAAAATCTCAACGAAGTTGGCTGGGATTGTACGCAGAACAACTGGCTGGGTTGAGTTGCAGTAACGTCTCCCACTCAACTGACGGCGTCGTTTATATTGGGCAGGGAATTCAAAGTTAGTTCAGGTGCTAAATTTCACATCATATGCACCCCCGCCTACTTCGCTTGAAGTTTGTGACACTAGCACAATGAGAAAACATTAAATGCTATTACTTTTGAAGTAGCACTCAAAAATTAAAATTTATAACTTTTTTTTAAAGGAAAGCATTTTAGTGAAAGTGTTTCCGTTTCCCAAAAACAGGGAAGCTGGAGTTATGTGGCATTTTGTTCAATTAAATAGTTATTCTTAATAACCATTCTGCGCTATGCTTCAAATCATACATATTTTGCTGCTTTTTAAATGTGAAAAGGTCTCAAAAATCGAACGAAACTTTTGTGATCTTTGTCGGAATTACGAGAAGTTTCGTCATTCATATTAAATTGAATCATTTTCTCGTGCATAGATCTCGAATATTTTTCAAATAAATTTTATTAAAAGTACCTTGTTGAACGTGAAAATCCTAAGGAACAAAATAGAAGAAGAATGGTTGGTAAAATTCAGAAAAAATAGTTTTTTTACATTTAGTCTCGATTCCATATTTAAGAATTATCATATCATGGTAAATGCTTCATTTCAGGAAAAATACGGGAAATTGCGGTATTAGGGAATTTGATTAAAAAAATTGGTTTCTAATCTGTTTCTGACTTTTACCGGAAACCTTCCATTTTGTTCCTGAGAATTTTCCATGTTCAACGAGGTACTTTTAATAAAAATTGATTGAGAAATAATATACGCACGAGAAAATGATTAAATTGGATATGTATGACAAAATACTCTAGAACCCTAGCTTCCCGTATTCTGACAAAGGTTGCAAAGGCCGCCTTCGATTTCTGAAATTTTTTCACATTACAAAAACTGCAACTCCTATTTTGCACCATAGAGCAGAATGGTTACTAAGATAAGGGAATTTTTTGGACAAAATGTTGCAAAACTCCAGCTTCCTCTATTTTTTGAGAAACTTACTTTCATTAAAATACTAAGAGTCTTTTCATTAAAAAATATAATATAAATTATAATTGTCCGTGCTACTTCAAAAGTTATAGCATGTAATATATTTTTTCCTAATATTTTCCCATAGTGCCAATGTCAAAAATCTCCAGTGAAGCGGGTGGAGGTCTTAAATTGTCCAAATGATGTGAAATTTAGCTTATGAATTTATTTTAACGTTTGTCAAAATATGAAATGGGGGCCCTTGAAATTTCAAAAATGAGTACTTTTTTGCAATGCCCTTATGGTGGGTCCAAGCAGAGTTTTTTCGTCAGCCTTACTCGTGATGGCAAGCATAAATAAACTGTTTCCTTTTGTTCTCGAGACAATGCACACTAGATCGAGAGGTTGCTAGTTCTCGTTTATTTGGCTCGATTGTAGTTCTGATTCATGCAGAAGTAGAAAGTACGCTGTATTATAAAATATTATTTCAGTTTATATTATTCACATTATAAACAATATATTATAAATTCCATTGGCCTTTTCTCCTTTGTCACAAAAATAAGTAACCTGTTCCGAAAAATGTTGATATAAACTCTTTCACACACTGATTTACAGACGTCCAGTGTAACAACATTACATCCAATCACTCCCCCCCCCCCACCCCGAAATAGGCCTGTGACCTACTGCGATGGCGCACTCAAGGCTGCACCATTTTGGCCGACCCCAAATGAAATTCACACGCACGCCGCCACACATCAGCCACTTTCGCCATCAACGGCTTCTAAAGTGCTAGCTAACGACGGGTATATTTCGCAGTAATCTCAGCATAGCCACATAGCATCAGGTCGAGCGGAGTGGAGAGAGAGAGATAGAGGGGAGAAAAAAAGGACCAGATAAACAAGCGCAATCAAGTCGAGTGCTGAAGACCTTCAGCACTCACCACTTTTGACGGGGTGTCTAGTGCTTAACTGCACACAGTTACTTACTTTCTGTATGGGTGAATATAGTTGGTAGCAGAGGTATCGGTACACTAAGTCACTTTGAGCAGCCAAGAAGCTCCTACCCTGAAGCGTTTCGTTACCTTTGAATGCTCCCCGGTGTTGGTGTTGGTTGTGATGACTGCTCGGTTTTAAATTCGTTCTTTTTGCCAGCCGTCAATACTGGCTGAAAGTGGGATTTTCTGTCGATTCATCGAAGTTTCTTGTTCGATTGGCAATAATGTGGCAGGTGGTAGCCAAGTTGTTTTTAAGGTATTTGGATAGTGTAGATACGGTGATGCTTTGTAATGATTTTGTCGTCGCATCGTCAGGTAGAATAATTTTTTATTTGACGTAAATAATATGTTTTCATATTAGAATTCTGGGTTCTCAAATCTTTAAATTATTATATTTTGAATATTCCAACAATTTTATTAAGGGCATTGCAAGTTGGAATCTTTTTTACAATTTTTATTAATCTAGAGAAGTTTTAATGGCAACCTGATTGACGTTTAGATATAGTACAACAATATCGCACGCTCCCTGTAGTATTTTTGCCTTTTTTATAAAGGGAAGCGTAAAACATCATTTTTAGGAATAAAAGGTAGCAAAATATAAGTAAAGTCCCGTTTCCTATTTTTTTTGAGGAAATTTTTTCTAAAAATTAAAATAATATAATCTTGAATTGTTCGTAGCACAGAAAAAGTAAACAGCAAATTAAAACAATTACGCATGTAATCAAACAGTACGATTTGTAGCACATGCATTCTATCTGCGAAATCTCAGTTATTACAAAGTATCGAGAACATTACACCCGAGCAACAGAAGACGATGTAACATTGCAAATTTCCCCAGAAGCTAATAGCGAAATTCCCATTTCCCACGGTGCGCGGGTGCGAGCAACACACGAACTTAGTACTCGAAACAATCGCTTAATCAAAAACACTAATTTCATATATCTACCTAGCTTCTAACTACCGCGCGTTTTGTTATAACGGCGCATGCGATGCTTACGACGTTCAGGTACACAATCATCAGTATTCAGCGCGTTTAAACAACTTGTGTTTGAAAGGGCGTATCTGTAAAATGCGTCCATTTCTAGCACTGGCTAAATATAAGCCTGTAGTCCTAACCGTTGATGTTAAGTTTAAAATTGGAAGTAATCATAATATTTACGCGAAGAATTTTAAATGTCCCATCTCAATGAAACTACCTAAAACACAACTTTCAGTAAATCCTTTCATATCCACCAAAACTGCCGTTACGCCCTCTTCCAATTTCTGTATACGTACAACTGAACGGCTACACGCGTATGTACTCATTACTATTACTATGTGATCAATGAGCATTATGTGTAACCGGCCAAGCAACCGTGGCCGAGCAAAAGCGCAGTTTTATACATGTATGCTACCAGCGCAAACAGTAGGCGGCGGTGAGCTCGAGAACTGAAGGTCGCCATGGATTGATAAAAAATACGCAGTGATACAACTGCAACAGCGCTTGCTCATTTGGTATGCGCTTGTGCGTATCGTAGTGTGAGACTCGCTGAATGAAAACGAAAAATCATATTTTGATAGCGCTAACGTCAAAACTTAAAAATCAAACAGTCAAATTTGACAGAAATAGACTGTTTGTCGAAATGCGTTTGCAAACGCTTTGTTTTGTTTCGGATCGTTGCTTAAGCAAAAATCTTTTTTTATTTGCTGTCAGTCTGTCAAGATTTGCAGTTCTCGAGATTGTTTCTTTGTTTGGGTTGGAGCGCAAGACTTAAACCAATATTGGTTGGATTCGCATCAACAAGATGCAACTGGTTACGTGTAGAGAGAGAAAAAAAAAACAAAGCAGAAAGTGCTGACTAATTTAAAATCACTTTGTGTCGTTAAACAGGCAAAGATGAAATAATGGGTTACCATTGGCATCAGAAACGTAGGACAGAAGAAAAAATACGATTTGCTTGAATTAGTTCAGTTTCTTAACTGTGTTTGATGTATCTATGTTTATACCCCCGACCTATAGAGACGACGAAATTTCGGTTCGACTACTACGATGAGATAATGGCAAAATGAATTTCATAATATGCCTAGAAGCTGATAAATGGGGCACACGAAGTGATTCACTTTTACCAAATCCCTGTTGACATCTGTCCAGATAAGGTTTCGTGATGCTCGGATCTATTGTGTTCGCCAAACCTACCGGCTTCTTACGAATGCAAATCACCAGACGGAAACCAGATGATTCAATTTCGATAACGTTCTCTGTTCAAGCGAATGATGAGAATGCTTGAAAAGTTTCACCTACGAATAATTATTTTGATACCGTTCTTCAAACCTAACGTTCGCTGGGAAAAGATCGGCTCATCATATCCAACCTCGAATCAATCTGGTTGCGAAATAGATGTTGTATCGGTAGGTATGGGCTACGAGGTAATTTCTCTGCGTGCATTTCACCACACAGGGCGGTTATTGTACCTAATAATAGCAGTTAGTGATTGATCTTTTCTACTTACTACGCGGCTGCTGTGGTTGTTGTAGTTGCTGTTGTGGTAACCAATCACGCAATGGCTACTCGTGTCCGGAAGTTGTTTCGCGATGTTATTGGAAGTTAGATACGGTACGCGATAACAACTGTAATTCACAATAGAAGGTGTGATGAAAGATTTGAATTTCGTTTCGTACCCTTTTTGATGCAAAGTTCGGCTCTAGATAAAGTTTGATGTAACTTTTCCTCGAAAGCCCTTTAATTTGCAAAATCATTTCCGCAGTTGAAGCGTTGCCGCGGGTATCAAAATTAAATATGAAAATCATAAATATATCAAACTATTTTTCCGAAATGGCGAATAGGCAGGTTTAGATTTCTCTGCATTTAGTTATTTTGTCGTGACAAACGACTTACTTTTCAATATAGGGGCCCCTTTTCAAAACTTCTGAAGAAAAGTTGTGTAAGGTTTTAAACGCTTATATCCTTTGTTATACTGTATGGATTTAATCAATTTCTTCGCCATCTTGTCGAGAATAGGCTCAGCAATTCCGTATTAAATTTTGGAGTATCTATGACATGCAATAAAAACAAAAAACTGTACCGAAAAATCTTTCGAAAACTACTCGGAAATGGTGAAAATTTTCAGATCATCGCTCGGTCAGAGCCGTCAATACGGTGCACCAACCGAACCTTTTGATGGATTTTTTTAAATATAGGTCAGCTACAGATTTGTTTCATTATCATTCGTTTTGTTTTGTTTAGAACGAATGGAGCATCTCCCCGAAAGGCTGTACAATACCGAGAAGGAAATATTTGGGAGCTTTATACGGCTGGTGGATGAATCAGTTTGTATCGTTACCTACTACTAGTAGATACATTTAATCTCATTTCTGATGGTTAGAAAGTATCATACACAATGAAAAACCGGATTTTTGAACTCCTGATCGAAGCCAGTTGGTGATTGGTTACTGCTAATTTCAAGCACCGAACCGAAAATATTGAACAGAAAGAATTGTAATTTTAATCGGTTTCTATAAGTCAACCTTGTCGGATGGCCGGAGACAACATCGGGAGAAAAGGCCGGAATCAGTCGGTTACGTGGACGGACTGTAATAATTATTTTGAATTAGTTTGAAACGAAAATCTCCCTCCCAGAGAACATTTTCTTTGGAAGATAAATAAGCCCTTATCAGCGCTATCAAACCATCAACCAAGAATTTTGCATTTGACAATCTTCTTCTTCATCAACTATTCCCTAGTCACAATTTTGGTTTTATGATAGTTTTATAGCCGCTTATAAAACTTACATTGCACTTGTACCGTGCTATGAAACTTCAATTGTTACTTGGGTTACTTTTATATCCGACGGGTCGAAATTAGCATGCACACATGGGAAAAACCAATTTTAAATAATGTGAAGCTCAATCGTGATTGGTTACCGCTGATTACGCACACCGAACCGCAAATATTTAACAGTTTTCGTTCGATACTCTACCTCTTTGATGATGAAAGTAAACTGATTTCGTTCGATGACCAGCCCATTTGGCTTCAAACGTAAACCGAACCGAGTACAAAACCGGAGGTCCTATGCGAGTGCGGTATCGATCATTCTAGTTTTGGAATACCCCAAATGAGGGCGTTCCTAATAGTACAAGTGATTTGATTAGATTAGATATTTTGCCCGAGCGATAAAGACGTGGATTACTCATTCCAAATGGGTAAAGGATAGATGGATTGTAAGAAAGTTGTTAGAATACCTGAAGTGTGAAAAAAGCGCTAAAACTGGTTGGAATGTCTGAAGTGTAGCCACGACACTGCAGTTATGTCACAGGCTTTACCCATCCATCTTTTTTATGACTATGACCCGGCTTAATTCGATAGTTTGACAGAGCTGTGGGTCTTTAATGTGTTTACAACATGTGGCATAAAAAATCAAATAAAACTCATTTCCATCAATTGAATCCTGTAGACTGAGCGTTGAGATCTCTTTTCTAGATGACAAAATAAGTTCATTGTTGTCCACTGCATCGACTCGCATTATCTTTCATGTCTATGTCTTCATCGGTACCAGTTTCTTGCTGTTTACGATTCTTGTTTGTTTCTGTTCTTACGAGTCGCTGTTGTATATCCGTCTTCGTTGACAGTTGGCTACTTTATTGGTGGTGCTGGTTGTCGGTGTAGAGGCACTAGGTGCAATCGTTGGTATTTCGCTGTCCTGACAGGTACAGAGATACAAAACACACTCACACAAACACACTCAATTGACTAGCTGATGGATCGATTGAGTGTGTTTTAGCGAAGGTTGTATGATGCTAATGGCAAAAGTAGGTTAATTTTCTGACCGATCTACCTCGTAGACGATTTGGGGGACCTCCGCTTAACCAAGGAGTGGAGAATAGCGATATGAGAATCGTCTACGTGAACTCGTCATTTTTCCTTTCTAATAAAGCGAAACAAATTTTCACCAGACAAGCGACTCTAGGAACCAACGACAGTACTTCCCTTCCGAAGAAAGATGTGACCAGACATTTTAAGTCACAAAAAGTCCCAACGATCTCAGCTTGCTTATTGTTGACAGTCGTCGATAGATCGTACTGCGAGGTACAATTTCAAATCATCGACGTATACCAGTTTGCATCCCCCACACTAAGCAGCGAATCAGCATCGTTAAAGAATAATACAAACAGTAAGGGTTCCATGTTGTTGCCTTGCGCGTAAGGTTGCCACCTCCCGTTTTTTAGGGTGTTCTCCGGGCCTCCGGGGTTTACATCAATGGTTAATTCATCTGGTTAATTTTAACTTTTAGTGTAATATTTATTTGTGTCATTGCAATACATTTAAAGGTGTAAGTAGTGCTTTAATCACCTATTAGTTTCAAATTTATTTTGCCTGACGGTGCGTCTGCGAAGCGGTGCGAAAATGCGTCTACCAAATATTCGTACACGAAACAAGGATAATGAAAAAATAAGTAATAAATATAAATAAAAATATTTCATAGGTTGTACTTTTAATTTAGTAATGTTTTGAATATTTCATAGGTTGTACTTTAGTATGAACGTTTACTGTTTCAACAGTGTTCTTTAATTGTTTACCAGAAAGGTGCGCTTTGCTCTTTTGTTGGAACATCCCTAGCGATTGTGGTGACAAAGATACCGCAGTGTGCTTCCCAGACAATGCCTCTATCCTACCAGCTGCACGGTGACTGAGCTGTGGACGAGAGCTCCTAGTTCGAGTTATTCTCCACAGCGAGAGTGGCTGGTGTTCTCTTTGCGGTTAACCGGAGAAGTGAAATTCTACACTTAACTAAACCGACAACTTTTCAAAAGCGCGAAAATTTTATAGCTTGATGTAAACGAAGCAAAACAGTGATGCATATTAGACTTTCCCAAAGCATAGCACTTCTCAGTCAATGTGGTAATTTGACACTTAATTGATACCCTAACGAGTTACAGAAGGAATGAAGAATGTATACTTGTCTAGTTTCACTCATTAAGTTGATTCGAATTTCTTTTTTTTATGTCGATTATGGAGGTTTAAACCAAGGTGAGCTGCGTACAAGGCAATCGATTCACCAACTACGCTATGCCAGTAAAAATCTACGGTTCAAAGTCTCATCAGAGGTGGCAACCCTAGAGGACTCCAGATTTGTTCGTAAATTGAATGGTAACATAAGAGCCTAGCTGCACGCGTAGCACTCTGTCAGTCCAGTAAGCACCCAGCCTTTTAATGAAATTCCGTGACTGCGACATTTTTGTTAATATTCTGTGATCAATGCGGTCGGTCGGTGCAAATTTAGGTAAAAACTTTTCTCCACTAAGGAGAAAATTGTGTGAACTGTGGTGTAACGGATACAAAACCTATAGTTAAATTTATGGAATTTGAGTTTTGACTTCGTCTCATCAGAACCCGGCACTAACTTAGTGACAGGACTAAGATAGCGCCGGATTGACCGTAGATCCAAAAACGTAAACACTTTTTGTGTTTCGGACCAAATCCGTCGCTAGCTTAGTTCTTTCACTAAGTTAGTGTCGAATACTGATGAGACGAAATCGAAACGCAAATTCCATTACTAATTTAAAGACTCTATGGTTGGGTTTGATTCTCAACGATTCTGAATAGCTACAGCTTTTCCCAAATCAATCATATTTATAGATATGGGGTTATATACTGGAATAGGACAAACTTGGTTGGTTCGCAAAAAACTCGATGGTTCTATTCATCAGCGACCATCTCGCTGAACAATGAAGCTCCGAAAAAAGGTGATTCATTATCTACTGAATCATCCGACCGTATAAGGATGGTGGTTGAAGGCAAGAAGTACACTTGACGTTATAATTGACCACCATGACTTGTAACTGTAAATTTCACGTATACTGCGTCCATTAAGGAGGCTTTTATTGGTGTACACTTTTTTCATCTAACAATGTCTCGTGCATCGGACCATACAATTAAGGGCAGAACATTCTAGTAGAGTAGTTACTGTACAGAAAAAACTAGTTTGTAAGTAGCAGCGGCTGATCGGCATGACTGTAAGCTGACGTGTCACTGCAGACGTTGCTCTGTTCTACAAATGGTTTACATTTTCAACCATTAAAATTTCAGAATGGGTTTTTATTGATTTTCTAACCAATGTCTATCCTAGTTTCACAATAACAGTCGTACTTGACAAAAGTTTCTACCACAGGAGTTAGCGTCTTTGACAGTTAACCCAACAATAGGATAGAGGGTCAAAGTGGTTAAAAAGAAGGAGTTGCTCTGTTAACCCATTCATGCCCATGTTGTTTGTGGACAACAATGTTTTTGAACAGCTATAACTTTTGATAGCGGCAAGATTTGCTAAAAAAAACAAGTAAGGATAATGAGTGTAACTATTGCCTTTCATTTGAGTAATAATAGTTACAAGGATTAGCTCTAGAAGCGCAGTTATTGCAATTAGTCTGATTGGATTCCGATGGAGCAGTGCTGCCAGGGACAGTTTACGTTGACATCGAAAAATGATTTTTTCATATATATATATATATATATATATATATATATATATATATATATATATATATATATATATATATATATATATATATATATATATATATATATATATATATATATATATATATATATATATATATATATATATATATATATATATATATATATATATATATTCATAATGGTGCAATATTATTGAAAACTGATAAAACATATCAATTTAGACTGTCTTTGGGCTACGTTTTCCATGTAATTGGACTATTGTAAAAGTTGAGCAGCTTCAATCACTGCAAGGGAAGCACCTATCTTTATGAAAATAGACTTTTCGTGTTTCTTGATCTCGCCGATTTTAAGGGAGTTTTGAAACCCTACATGCACTAGCAAAAAGTTGGGCATGAAAGGGTTAATTCAATTTCAAAATATTTAAACTCTCGTTTACAAACCACAAAACATAAAATAAAGATCGATGATGTAACTTGAACTAATTGTTAGCATTCAGAGTTTCAGACTATCATTTCGTAAACATCTTGCAACTCAAGCCGCCTTCAGCTCGCAACCTACTCGCCAACTTGTCATAGGCTATTAGAACTCCAGGCGTGCGGCTAACTAAACCTAGTCAGCATATTTTTTGACAATGCGGAAATGTTTTTTCGCACTTAGTGGGTTTTCGATAAAAAAATATAATGAGAATAAATTTCACGGGAATGATCTACTCCTGACGCGACTAAAGTGGTCATTTATGGCGACAAGCTCTCATACCCTGAATGAGCCATTATAATGCGTTCTAATTATCACTTACTACTCGGGGATTTATGAGGTGATTATTCTAGAAAGGGAAAAAAGTGGAACTTGTCATGATGACTGTTCTGAACGGCGCAAGCTGTGTGCAATTTGAATATCCTAACAAGCGTTTTTAATTACAGTTGAAGTAAATATTTTATTGCCTGGAGGCACTTAGTTTACGATTCATTTTGCGCTTGATTCAACACAGTGTGGGCCATTCCCGTCGGAGATAATCTATTTTTAATTACCTAGAACTTCTTAATTTCTGAGAACATTTTTGAAAAATTCTGTCGTTTCTTGTCAAGTTTTTTGCTCTTTTTAACAAATATAAAAGTTGCAATATTGAATATACAAACTTGCAGTTTAAGGCAAATTTATTTGCTGGTATTAGGTTTTCCATGAAAGTTGGTCTTGTTCTTATTCTTCCGACACTAACTTAGTAACGGGACTAAGCTAGCGCCGAATTGGCGCAGTTCCAAGAGTTTAGAAAGGGTTTCTTTTTTGTAGGTAATGCCAAGACGGCGCTAGCTTAGTTCTGTCACTAAGTTAGTGTCTGATTGTGGCAAATTACATAACTAATTTAGTTCACCGGCAAAAATGGTTTTAAAGAATTTTCTCCTTGGTGGAGAAAAAATATTTTTACCTAAATTGTTTTTCACAAAGGAGAATAGGGCGATAAGTAATGCTCTTTTTGTGGATTAATTGCATCAATTTTACCATGAATCCTAGAATTTCCGCAAAAGCGCAATCTAAATAGCTTCAATAAATTGCTTCATGGCGTTCAACTTACCTAAAAAGAGAAGAAAAAATCAAGCGTTAAATTATGTTTTGCTTAACAAAAAATCACACAGCAAACAATATCTTCGCTGACTTCACAGCTAAAATGGACTCTCACCAGCACCCTAATCGACCTTCCCCCCTCATTCTATCCGTCTATTTCTACATTTTCAACAGCCAGTTAAAAAGTACTATTTTCACGCCAATACTCCAACGACAACAACTCCAATAGACACACGCTCACATTCGGTGCGATTTTCCTCGTAAATGGTCTTACCATTATATTGCAACATGCAGAGAGACCGGTTTTATCTTTCGTTTCGTTTCGTTTCATATCGTGTCGCGTAAGCCATACCCGTACGTGTGTAGCCGCTATTGCAACAACTGACAGTGAAGAACAACAACAGCCGCCTACTTAGTTTGTGCTGCAGCCGCCGTCGCCGCTAAGAGCGCGGCACTAATCGCACACCATAGCTGTCAAATTGGCAATTTATCCGCCGAAGTTTGACACGATTGTAGCCAGAAACAGTGTCCTACCGAATATCGGTGGAATTGGTCACCTATAGCTGTGACAGTGAAGGGATCTTGGATGACCTCCCTTACCATCAGTAAGATTTTCTTGTGTGCTGATAGGTTATGTAACGAAAGTGTAACTTTCATGGTTTATTTATGTTTGCCACCTGTGCGCAGTGATTGTCAATCGGTACCGAGCGTCACTTCTGTCGTCTGTTGTATAGTCACCAGTGTTGACATTATTGGTTGGCAGCTCGTTGTTTTTTTATCTGTCCAATGTGCGAAGCGAACCTTTCTTTTCGCTTTGTGGGTACTTTAGTGGGTTAAGTAAACAATTCGCCCTGCAGACCCATACTATCTGCACGCACGGGTGGGCGGTTTAGTGGGGATATGCTGATGGAATGTACTTTTTTTGAAGTTCAGCAGCAATTGTTGACGAGATAGCGCACTTCTAAAAAGCAGTTAATGAGCTTAAACGACCTTATAGTTACTGACTGAGTGAACGAACGCACCGACCCCCGACACTTTTGCTGAACGTGGTTGCCATAGGAATCGATTGGGTACTCTTTGTTGGGCGGGTTTTCTTCGGCCGCTATGAGGGTATTAGTGGCGGCGTTGTACGGGTAGCGATTCAAGGTCAGTCCAACACTTGCTTCGCCTGCAGGGGGTTTTGGTTTTTGGATAGTTACGAAACGATTTCCAATATGAGATCCGTTTGTAGGAAAGGGTTCCAAAAACATGCAGGCAGTGTTGCCATATTCGCAGCGGTAAAAATCACATGGGCGTGGTAAATACAAATGTCATTACTTATCAGGGTCAACGTTTACCTCCGAATACCAGATAGCAAGCCATTACATCGTAAAACAATTGTTCACCGCCCTGCATCCACCGTTGTTACCGTCACATAGAATTGAATAGCTTACTTTGAACTGTAATACTAATCCAGAACATCAAACTTTGTAGCTAAGCGTCGCAGTACACCTATTGCGTTCTTCGCCATGACTTGGCGAACATGGCTATCTCTGCTTGTGACAGAATTAGTCCGCTAGTCAACCTGTTTTGAGGTACCTCGTGAATGACAATCAGTAAGTCACCTAGTTCTGGTACTCTAGCGTTCTCGAACCTCTGTGTTCCCTTAGATATCACAGGAAGATTCCTCTGCCTAACCATGTGTCTTGTATCTATCATATCTGACAAGATCTTGCTGCCGTTGTACCAGTCGTTTTGAATTCAGCAGCAGGAAGTAATTCGGAATTAATGCTTCCTGAACGTCTACCACCAAAGAGTGTCCAGTGTTGTCTTGACGTTATCCTGTAGCAAAATTTCCTGGTATATTGCACGTAGTGCAACTTTATCTAGATAGATGGTCGATTGAACAGCTACGAACTCTTCGTTCGTTAGTTGATCGAATTCTCTCGACTGAGACTTTCGGCAGCTCGCCGCAAAGTGGCCCGCGTATGGCATCGATTGATGGAGACGCTTCCATTTAGAGAAGTGCGTCCACACTATGGAATGAACACGACCGAGTTTCCTCGATCGTTCTAATGTTCTATTTGCGGTTATTTCGTAATGGAGCGTTTCAGGACTTCGTATTAGCAAATCCGCTACGTTGAGTTTCGTTTAATCCAGCGCGGATTTGTCATGGAGCGAGTTTCACCTTCTCTGCAAGCCTGACGAACTGACGGTAGCAATGGTGATTCAGGATAGAATAATTTTGGAATCTCACCATATGCATCTACGAAATACCTGCGTATGCGCTCTCGCCGGCTCCCACGAACACGTGCAGCCAAAAGCCTTCTATTTCCGATTCACATTTGCTGAACACTGTCCGGCACTTCAAATTATCACTTTCAATATGGTCGTCCCAACAAATGATACATCAAACCAGAACACCGTACTTGCAATGCTCATCACACACCGGAAGTTGCCTAGCTTCGTTGCTGGAGTACACAATTACATTGTCCTTAGCTAGCCAGAACATTTGTAGCACTCGTTTGCCGCAGCTACCAGGACTTCCGTTGAACTGGACAGTCAACTCCGTATTGTAAGGCCGACCCATTGGAATACAAATACGACTTCCTTGACGACCTTGATCGCCTCGTCATCGCTATCAACCCTATCGAGGTAGTCATCAACGCCGAAATTTAACAATATCGGTCGCTAGAGGAAACTGCAGAGCATATCCTACTCCCTTATTCATTGCTTTCGGAAAACTGGAATGTGAATCCACTCCTAGTTCAACAGAGCCTCAACGACGGTTTGTCATACTCTGCTTTCACTTCATCTGCAATTCTCTATTCCACGAACGTAACCAAGGACTGTTTGTCGATAGTGGAGTGTGTATCGATCTCCTCTTGTAGAAGAAAGCTACCGGGTTGTAATGCCTCCCGATGTTTGTCGTCTTTGGCTTAACTGTCCAACAACCTTCTAAGAAGTGATGGTACAACATTGTTCAAACTCCTTCGTTAGACCACCTTTGCACGGGAACAAACCGATCATTGAACAGACGTCCATTATCCGATGCTTATCTGGACGCGATGCCGGCGGTAAGAGTCACGTTATCCATGCATTCCTGATTCACCATAAGTCCACGGCGTCGTGCTCCTAAGTCCAATGGGTCTCAAATTGCTAAGCCAAGGAGCTATTTGCTTCGGTTTTGTGTCATCGCTTCCTCGAGAAAAAAAATAGCTTTTAAAGGGATATCATGTACCTGGGGATCGTCAGAGTCGCACTCTTACTGCGCCAAAAGAGTATAATGATTGGTCGTAGTGAATAGCATAGCTCTCTTTAGTATTCCTGCAAAAGAGTGCCAAGAGCGTCTTAAGGGAACACTTCAGATACTCTGGGAGCTGTTTGTATGCTGGGCATGTTAATAGATTATGTGAACTCTCTCCACAATAAACGGCGTACTTTTCAATATTCCCATAGCAAGAGCCATCATAATGATTCTCACCGTACTTGCCACACCGAAGCTTATCGCTACAATGACTGATTTGCTGTGCATTTAGTACAATTTACGACGCATGCCGATGCGAGTTTGAAGGGGCATACAATTTTGTCCCGTTCTGTGTGATTGACATTTAAAATCTTCGCTCACTGGAGAATAGAGTCCTTGAAAAAGCCAACGTCGTGCTTCACTAGATTCAAGCAAAACAAAGTGAAGTCGGTGATCACACCATCGATCTCAACGTTATGAGCAAGTACGTAGATGCGGTAGTCTTTCATAAATAATTCATACTTATCGCCAGCCCCTTTTTAATCTTTATCTAGATTCCCCGTGAAAGTGGACATGAAAATGCGATTAATTCTATGTTTTAATATTTTAATCGAGTACTTAGAAAGTCTTTCAAGGGATTTCACTTTCATTATTCTCTACACATTTGCCGCATCCGCCCTTATTGCTGCAATGGTCCATTTGTTAGCATTTAGTGCGATACATTACGCGCGATACGAACAGCCGACGGCAGGCGAGCATTGCCGCAGGAGACTTCGACTTCCCGGCTATCCCGTGAAACGTTACCTGATGTAAGTTTGAAGGGGCATACAATTTTGTTACGTCCTGTGCCATTTGCCATTCAAATCTCACTAGGTAAAGAGGTTCTTGAAACTATAAACCGCTTCACACCACCGATGATCAACTCCAATCGGTAACCACACCGTCGATCTCAACTATATGAGCGGACATGTAGACACAGTAATCCTCCATGAAAGACTTGACTTTCGAGATGTCTGTTACGGCTGAATATTTCTGCGTCAGTTTTTTTTAAAACATTTAGAATGTATGATTTTGAAAGCAAAGTCGGAGTCTTCGATAACACGACTATTACAACGTATGCCGAATTTTTTGGTGTTTTGTGAGTCTCCAATTATCGGGAAAAAATATAACGCTGGGTGAAGAAACAAATAGTTAATCCTCCAATAAAATCGTCTTCAGTAAACCGATCTACACGTACAGCCTCACGGGGAAATGCGCAGTCCGTCGTCTTCAAACACCTAGCATGAACCGACGTTTCGGTGGTTTATGCTACATTTTTCAAGGAAGTTTAAAACAAAAACGAAATAGCTGCTGTATTACAATATTATTGAAAACTGGTAAATCCTATCCTTTCAGATTCATTTTTTTGTGTAATTGGAGTATCGGAAATATTCTAGAACTGTATTGAGTATCGAAAGAGAAGGTTTCTTGACCTCAACAGTCTTTAAAACAACAGTTTTAGAACCCTATACGCGCTAGAAAAAGTGAAAGGGTTAAATCATCGGGGAATATTAATTAATTTTTCTTCAAAAACGGTTTTTTTCTGGTTTTTTTTTGTAATATATCGATGGGTACATAAATATGCTTTCTTTTTATTCTAGTTTTGTCCCATTACTCGGTAAAACGAAATATATTTGACTCTGACTGTGTGAGTCGATTTGACTGTTCACTGAGAATCTAAAAAGAGCCTTCAGGAAAAAAATCACCAGTAACCTCCATCCGTAGAAAGTTCCGGAACCACCGGCGAAAACCTTCCCACCAAGACACCTCACGAAGGAATGCAGGAAGTGTGCGGAAGTAGCGAGATTTGCGCGTAAACTACGAGTTTAAGAATTCCGGTGCCTCTTCCGCATAAACCGCTCAACATTCAATCCCATCAGCTAGCCGGACTGATTTGCATTTAACCCTCGTGGCCGCCGGTGTTGGTGTGTGGTGCTATTCGCTCCCGGTTGGCACGATGGCACCGTACCGTCTCTACCCACCCGCGTGCACGTGCGAGTCGGGTCTCCTCCGTACCAAGCAGGTACAAAGTGTGATTGAAGTAGACGTTGAGGTTGCACGTTGATAAAAGGCCATTATTCTGATCTCGGCCAATTATAACACGACGGACGGTTCGCTATATAGGCCTGATGTGAATAATTAAGATCGTAATAAGCTGCTGAGTAGCGTCGCGCAGTTCACGGCAACTTTGTGTAATGATGATGGAAGTTCAAAGTCGCATGATTTGCGTGAACAGAGTGAAGAGAAAAAAATGACATACAGCCGCTGTTTCCTGGTTCGGGTTGTTTGGGTATAATCCCTATCATGTCGATCAAAGGAAATGTGAACCGTCTTCCGGAAGAGCAGTTTTTGGGCTCTTACGTAACTCAAAACCCTGATTAAATTAGTTTTGGTTTTTCGGTTTCGACTTCGTCTCATCAGAATCTGACACTAACTTAGTGACAGGACTAAGCTAGGCTCCAAAAACGAAAATACTATTTGTGTTTCTAAGATTAGCTGGTGAGAATTAATGAAGCCGAAACGGGGTTTGGCTTAGAGCCAATGCAATATGCACTATGCTATATGGCCACGATTCATGCTGAGCGTTCAAAAAGCCAGCTAACAGTTAATTTTTGGTCTTCCGGATCATTTTCATTGATATTTCGATCAAAAAAGAGTTCAAAAGCGATCAACCGGAAGATTCCGACAAATCGAAATGAATTCCTGCTGCACATTAGCACCGCCTATCGGAGTCTTGCTGGAACTCACAGCATTTTTGCAACGTTTACCCCAGAAATATTTGGTTCAATCCTTCGATTTGTTTTTGACGAGCACGAATAACTCAACAGTACCCAGTAAACTGAAAGGCGGCTAGGTGGGTTAAACTAGATGCAAGCGAACGGTAGGCTATTGTTCTAGGCTACCCGCCGTTGACGGTAAAAGTAGTGTGGGTACCTAAGTTGAAGTTAAAATAACCTTTTATTTGAGTTATTTTAATTTTCTGTATAGGTAGTAAGTAAATTTAATTCGTTTATGATAGCTACATTCGAATCCAAACAATTCGAAAACGGAGTCTCCTTAGTTCTGCGGCGTTTCAGCTATTTCTCAGAAGGTGGCGCTAGTGTTCAACAGAAATGCATTGTTATAAGATTTCTTGCTGTTGATTGGTTTCGAAATCAATTTTGATTTGAGTATAACAAAAATCCGGTGGGCGGAAAATTATTTAACTGGGAATTTGTTTTGAAAAATTTCGATCGAAGCAATCTGGTAACCGAAAAATGATTGTTGTTTTCGTCATTTCACATACAATACACGGATACAAAGTCCGGGACTTTGACTCGGATAAAAGTTAAACAACAGAGTTTTGACAGCACCAGACAGAACAAATAATAGTATAGTATTGAAGAAAGCAACAGCTCGTTTGGATTCTTGTGGTGAGTAACATCGTAAAAATGCACAATCAACCTGCTAACAAGACAACATAGAAGAAACAACTGAGGAACCTTCCGCCGTTAATTGCAGCTTGAAAGTCATTCAATAACTGCTGGTGTAGAGTACCGCTCCGAAATTATTCATTTAACTGCAATCGAGCGTACAATACAAAACAAGGATAAACCAAATTACCCATTATGATGGCAGCTTCTAGCACTGACCACGACCTCCACACATCGCGCTCGAGGATCAACCGGTTCGTAAAAATACCGAAAAACAATCTACCCCGCTTGGCCTAAGAAACTAGCAGACTGAAGCACGCCGCTGCCGTGACTATCCAGTGCCGCACCGTTCCGTTCCGGCACGCGGACCGCAATTATATCGTAAAAATGGTTCTCGCTCGACACCCGGGGTGGAGGTCACTGTAGCAATAAAGCCATGCCGGACTTTGACCATTAGAGAATCTGATATGTGCGCGAGCTGTTCTCCGCGGTCCGGATGGGCTGAGATGGAAAGATTGAGAGGCAGTTCGGCTTGTCCATAATCTGTAAGCTACAAACTTGCAAGTACGAACTCAGAGATGATGATTGAAAGTTATTGACACCCCGCCGCTCATGCTTGCCACGGCATCTGCAACCATTGGGTAAAGAGCAGCCTTGATGGAGTGGTGTACGCGAGCGAACTTCTATGGTTGCTTAGATCTTTTGCGCAATCGTGTAGGCTCAGTGCGTTTGAGCAAAAGAGATTATAACACGTATATGGCACCCCTATCCCATTTATATTGAACTGACGTAAGTCAACATCTCAGCGGGCACAGAAATTATGGGCACCACTGACAGTTCAAATTGTTCTGCTCGTTTTGCTCGAAGCTCGATTTTCACTAGTCAAACACCGTACGGCCTGATTCAATTTTTGAACATATGTTAAAAAGCGAAAATATTGGAAAGCTAATTGAAGAAATGTGTTGTTTTGGACATGTTAGTGAATAATAAAAACTTTACACTACGGTGCACCAACAAATTAAACGAACTCGACTATCACAAAATTGTGTCGAATTAAATTGATTGTGTTTATTGTGGATCGACCCTAACGCGACGTTTTAGATGTTGGCTTGAAAATCATGGCGGCGTAGCAGATACCTGGATTATAACTACTAGAGGGAGCAAAGCGCTACTGTCTCCATGTATTTACGGACTGAAACATGGGGTCTCGCTCTAGCATGTTGTATCCCATTACATTGACATGTGGGTATCTGGGGCAATAGGTGTCAAACTAATGGGCCTAGCATATGTGAGAGCGAGATGATAAATTTTCAGTGTTAGCAGCGACATGCGACCTCTAGTTGTTATAATCTCTTTTGTTTGAGCTGATATCGTTCTGCTCCGGTTGACAGTTGTGGACGTCAATTGTAGTGTAAAAAATGCACATGAGTACAGGTGGATACCATTGTTGTTGCCGCATTCGCAATTTTCCCCGTGCATGCAATGTTTCTACTGTCATTCATTACGTAGTAACTCTAGACAAACATGTCAAATGGTCCTAAGTGCAAATGAGAGCCTCTCTTTACTTTCTCTTTCGATTATTACGGCGTCATCACAAAGTGTTCCAATATTGTTTCATTTATACAGTTGTGATTCGCTGGTTGGACAACACCCTCTGTCAAAAAAGCAGTCCTCTTAAAAAGTGACCAATCAGCGAATCACAACTTTATATCGATGGACTCTGATTTCCACTAGCAGATTACGCTAATAGTTAAGAACGTATAAACGGCTGAATTATTAACGGAAAAGAAAGTAAACAACGCGAAACTGTTTTTTGTGCCAGCGATGCCAACATTACAGTTTAAACTGGATTTTTGCATTTTTTTACAACATTGAGTCAAATAATTAAGATAATTGGGAAAATCTACCAGCTTTCCCCAATTTTTTCATTCATTTGGTTTTTCCTCACATTGTTATTGCATTCACACAATTTTCAAGCGAGCGGTGTTGAGTAGCCTAGAATGCATGTTTAAGAAGAGTTCAAGTGGGTACAATGGTAGAATCCACCTAAATTCTTCTTATACCTACTTGTGAGTAAAACTGTTTGGGTCTCGTAAACTTTGATTCGATTTCAAAGAATTTTACTAAAACAAAGGTGGCAGTACATTGTGTAAAAATATCTTGATGGACATTTGTTGAATACTCAGCGAGATGCTGTGGAGGTGGGCCGCCGATTGACAATATGTTGGCTAATTTCTTTTACCGCAAGATTTTTTCATTATCACAAGAACGGTTTAAACATATCTACAAGTTTTACGAAATAATTTCAAACTTTGAAATAGCGGTGAGTCGAGAATTAGTGCTGTTCCCCTAAGAGGACAATCTGAACGGCAATTTCCAGATAGTCTAATTTACTGAGCCCATCGGCTCCCTTGTGTCATTCAGCAATAAGACTCGGCTACCTTCATAAGCTCTCTGGCTTCCTGTCCAGTGCCGTTCAGAACCGCAACTCCTGTGAGCCCTTTGTTTGCTTGCTCGTGCCATTCAGGATCACTTCCTCGTTGACGCATTCAGTTCCCGACTTGATCGCGAAATACTCGGTCAAGTCCCCGACGGTAGACTTAGTCTACTCTGATGGAGAATTTCGACATATTTCTCTTGGGCGAGTCGGTAAGGCGTCGTGGTTGGTCCGGCGATTCCGGATCACTGGCGCAACGACATCCCATACCCTCTGCTCTGTCGCAGTCTACTCGACTAGTCCGCGGCGGTGGATCTAGTATACTCCGGCAGTAATTGCTCTCCCCAAACCGTTGCTCATTGTTCATCACACCACTTTAGTTGTAGGTCGGTGATATGCGTCACGACTCTGTTGACCGCGATCCACATGTTTACGTCGCTTGTTATTCTGTAGGCGACATTATCCGGGTTGATGTCTGACCCTCCATTTTCGAGCATCTCTATACGGGTCTCCGGACACAACGGTGACGTTCCGTGCCTCTCCGTACTTTCTATTGACCCACGTCGACAGGTTTCGATGAGCCGGTAGATCCACCTTTGCTTCTTTGTATTGTCGCATGCCGGATGGATCCCGGCGATAGCGCATACTGCCTCCGACGATATTATTCTGTAAGAGCTTACGATTCTTACGACCATTAGTCAGAACGTCCTGATCAGTTTTTAGCGGTTCCGCTTGGTTTTCAGCGCCACACCCACGTCAGGAACCCCATATCACAGTATCGATGACAAAACACTAGCTATCAGACGTCTCGCACTGCTTCTCGGACCGCCGACGCTTGGCATGATCCTCGCTATTATGTTTGTCGCCCTCACCGACTTTGCGTAGGCATAGTCGACGTGGTTGTTGAGACTCCCAATTACTTCAGTGCACGCTTCGATGCGATCACGTACCCTCCGACGTCGATCTGTATCTGCTGAACCGCTTTGCAGTTGCTGCCCAACAACACTTCCGTTTTGTAGTGAGCTATCTGCAACTTGACCCCGTTCATCCAACTCTCGATCGCGTCTATTGTCTCCGCCATTGGCACCTTCACATTTTGAAGTGTCTCACCCATCGCCGTTGGTGACATGTCGTCCGCGAATCCCACGATTTTCACTTTCCAGGGAGGTCGCGGTGTCAAGACCTTGTCGTACATCCCGTTCCAAAAAATTGAACCAAGAACGCAGCCTTGAGTAACGCCCGCTGTGACTGCCGTTGATTTCAGCCCTTCGGTCGTCTCGTATAGCACCTCTCAGCTTTGGAAGTAGCTCTTCGGGGTCTGGCATAGATAGTCGGGGAGCCTCGTTCTGTGTAGCGCTGCGGCGATGGATTCCCAGTTGGCGCTGCTGAACACATTCTTCACATCTATTGAGAGACTGTAGCGCAGTATCGATCTCCTCTTTGCTTCTGTTTAGATGCCCTGACAGCGCTCTCGAGCACAGGCTGAATTGCCTACCCTATCGATGTAAACCGAACTGTATCTTGGACTGTCCGCGCTCGCCTGTTAAGGATGATTCTTTCCCGGAGTTTTGCGAGTGTATCCAGTAGACATATGTAGAAGCCTATACGAGGCCGAATCGCCCGGTGGCTTTCCTGCCTTTGGTAGTAACACCAGCTTCTGTACGTTCCATATTTCTGGGAAGTTGCCTTCATCTAGATCCTTCTGTAGCGCTATCATGAGAATATCTGTATATACCAGGATCGCAGCTGTAAGCGCCATGTTTGGTATTCCATCCCGACCGGGTGTTTTCTTCGATTTTAGTAGCCTTCGAAGCTCGTCATTAGCTTGCCGATCGTCCGCGATTGCCACTTTTTCTTCGTCGTAGGGTGTCGATTGCCAGGCAGTCGTAGCGGGAAGAGACCCTGAACGATTATCTTCAGCTTGTCCGGGTATATGTCAACTGGCGTGTGTGTGTGTACCATCCATATATTATTTTGGTATTATCCATAGATGTCTGTATGTTTGGCCCTGGAGATGAAAGGCTCTACTATGCATCCAACGATCCATTTCAAGAGTGCCTGTATGTACGTACATTCTGAGGTCGTCTTCATACACAATAAGCCCAGCGCGATTACATCTACGTATCGATTATAAACACTCATAGTAATAGACTCGCGGATGTAAAAACCGCAAAACTGGCAACTAGAAAAACAAGCATGTTAAACTGGCATCACCCAAAAATGTGCAAGCTCGAACGTGCTCGACTGTATTCGATCATCTGTTTTTATCAAAATATTTTTTCAAGTGGTTCAATATATGAATCAAACGAGAAGTTATATGTTTGATACCGAGCAACAAGAAATTGAGAAAAGAAAGAAAAAAATCCAATTTCTTCAGAAACACAAAGTTGATGAAAAAGAGCATAAGTAAAATGCTTTTTGAGTAGTTATATTGAACACAATAAATATCTTTCTAAATAACTTTGTGAAATACTAATACGAACACGAAAAGTGAAGCTTACGGTGAATAACAAAATATATTTTTTTAAATAAAATCGCAATACTTGTTCTGCTTGTTTGCATTGAATGACTGAATTTTTGATGAAATATATAAACTTCGATAAAATAACATAAAAAGGTCTCGCCAGCGTTTTGCTCGGAATAAATTGGGGTTCAAGAATTCTACTGCACCATCAATCAGTGAAATCGTTGCATCAACTAGTCATGTTCAGATGGCGCTACGCGGGAGTAAAGGGCGAATTTTTGACGGCTAGATTCACGCACGCGCATGATACTTATTATCATATGACGATACAATGACTATTTAAAATCCCTCTATTCTCACTATATTTTAACATATTAACACGAAACTCAACAAGAGAAACAACCGAGTAAACGATGTACTTCAATCACAGACTAACAGACATAACACTCAAAAACAAAGCTTCGCCTGCTTTAACGGTCATTTTAAATATATTTGTAGTTGGGACTGTGGCCACATTTGAAATTATGGCGCCACTGACATATGAACAAGCATATGGGGGATAGACCACTAGTGAAAAATTGTTCCCAAACCTGAGGGGTAACCCACCAGTAAATGAGTGTTTGGGACTGTGAATAAAAGGTGGAGCTAGTGTTCTGGGAAAATTGTCGGATCGATGTTTTTTTTAGGAAATTCATAGTGTTATGTCTGTTAGTCTGTGCTTCAATTTCCTGTCAAACTCACTATATACCTCTGGAAACTAGGGGCAGATCACTTGTGATGCATTTTTAAAAATCAGCGAAATTAAATGCATTTCTTTCCATCAAAATAGAAATTCGGAATGCATTTTGCGTTGCGTGTAAGACGTCAAAACCCTACAAAAAACCGCCCTACATTTAACAAAACATCGAACAAAGTAGATCAGCGTAGGACGATTGTTAAGTAATCTTTTCTGCGAGGGAGTGCAAAGTTGATGCAAAAATGGAAAGTAAATGCATTTTTGCTAAGTTGATACAAATTTGTTATACATTCTTAGAGTGATCTGACCCTAGTCTGGAAATCTTGGAAAAATATTGGGCGAATACAAAGACACGTTCGAGCGATTCGGCAATGCTGCCAGGTATCTGCTACGCCGCCATGATTTCAAAACGAAGATCTAAAACGTCGCGTTAAGGTCGATTCACAATGAACAGAATCGATTCCATTTGACACAACTTTATGATAGTCGCGATTGTTTAATTTGTGGTGCATCATGGTGTAAAGTTTCACTTTTCATCAATTAGCGGTCCAATATTTTCGCTTTTTAACAAACATCTAAAGGTTGAGTCATCCCGTACCATGTCTGACTAGTGAAGATCGAGCTTCGAGCAAAACGAGCAGAGCAATTTGAACTGTCAGTGGGGCCCACAATTTCTGTGCCCGCTGAGATGTTGACTTACGTAAG
This sequence comes from Topomyia yanbarensis, assembly GCF_030247195.1. Taxonomy (NCBI): domain Eukaryota; kingdom Metazoa; phylum Arthropoda; class Insecta; order Diptera; family Culicidae; genus Topomyia; species Topomyia yanbarensis. The sequence goes on along the minus strand of NC_080670.1, from coordinate 13,413,364 downwards.
TTCAGTACAAATGGGATAGAGGTGCCATATACGTGGTTATAGCGCGTCATTGTGCGAATAATGCAAACTACTTATCACGTGAATACTTTGCATAGAATAGAAGAAAATATGATTGTCGCTGGTTGGATTTTCCATTTCAGCCGCAGGAAAATTTGACCGCTTGTTGAAATCGCCCTTTAATCGCATTTGAAAATTGTTTTTATTCCAAGAGGCAATTTGTACAGGCGAGTAGTGCAAAACGTCAAACTTGCCTGACAGCGTTTGTCCGAATTTTTCTTAACTAAGAAAATTTGATGAAAGTGTGTTGCACAGTTCCCACCAAATCGAACTGCACAGTATGAAAGTGTGATGAATCAAAAGTGTGATCAAAAGTGCAACTCCTTTGACCTGACAGATTATTAACATTGGAAAGTGTCAAAAACAAACTTCTTCTTACTTTTCGTAGCTGGTAGGTTAGCAGGACTGCCAGTATCCCGGTTTTTGTAATATATTTGATCAAAAAAGTTAATTTTTTATCGATTTCGTATCATTTCATTTGGCAACCGTGAAAAAAGTGTGATTGCGAAGTGCATCAAAAATCCAACTTTCAAAGCAATAAACAATAAGCACCCTAAATATTAGTGCAATGTTTAACAGTCTCCACTGATGAGATAGACGACGCTACTGATTTGATTTCAGACGGTGACATTCATACCAATCGACCATTGCATTACAAATATTTGCACATATGTTTACGAAAGTTGACATTGAAATTATCTGAAGAACCATACGAAGAAAAGCACAGTCCAGAAATAAAAACAGTACACCAGTACCAGCTTATAGGTGCGTGGTTTGCAGTAGTAGGCTACTTTTTACCTTACGTTAAGGTACCATGAACGTCAATGCAATGTCAAACCGCTGGTGTTTGATGACTTATGCATGAGTCTGCTCTGCTCAGTCAGCAGTGAGTCTCCCACTCCCAAAACTTCCAAACTAAAAATGAAATAGAAAGAAACAGAAATGCCAGAGTGTGCGGATCCGAGAAACGTGTTTTGAATTCGACGCCCAAAATCGCGCCCCGCATCGAAAGTTGCGCTCCGAAACCCCGGCCGTTTGACATTGAACCAATTCAAGCGTTCACTTTTTTTTCTTCTACTGCCTGCAATGTGTGCACTGTCGGGTGTCATAATTTTGCACACGCGCTCGGTGGGGTCCTCCTGTCGCTGCACGATAGTCGTGGAGAACCACGACTGCGATTTTTACGCCTTTCAATACCCCGGGTACGAGTTTAATAGATAATACACGATTTTGGGAGTTTACGGCCGGAATGTTTTTTATGTCCAGCATGCTTAGATTGAGTTTACGACTGTAAAATTGAGTATAGTTACGGCAGGTTGATTTTGAGGATTCGTGCTCGATCAAATTCACGCTGCAGCACTGCTTTGGAAAAGGCTGCATCGAAATAGCCTATCCACAAGTACATTGCCCAACCCTTCAACCTTCCAGGATGTCAACGCAATCATCATCCATTCATGTCATTCCCTGAATTATTTTATTGTCCTGTAAATGCAATTGACAACGAACACTTGTCACCTTTTTTGTGTTCCGAGAAAAAACAACAACCCTTTGGCAACAATATTTGCCAAGCTTTCAACGCCAACTGCAAACACGAACCGCAAACAGCAATGCACCTTCTTTCACTCACATGATGCATATCCCGCTTGCACTATAGTCGGCCCTTTCTCATCTCGCAGGTCTCGGCAATGTGAACCCGTGCGGGACCAAATCGGCAACAACAATACTACGATGACGCGATGTCTGGTTTGCCCTCACCCCGAAAGTCAATTGGCACTTCGCAAACCCTCGCTTCAATGTTGCGATGACCATCACTATATGCGCAGACAGAGATCGGGTTTGAGCCAACCACCAACGCTCCGATATATTTAGCGCTAGGTGGCGTCCGAACCGTTGGAGTATGGGACAGGGTGGTGGTCCTCATTCAGTCTATGATTAAAGTTGATCGTGAAACTGTGACACGCTTTCAGAGTTTAAATTTAAACTTTTATGGTCTTGTTTTTCGGCATATAAACTATTTGGGTATGGGTATGTGTCATTTGGAATTTGACGTTTGATCATCCATTATCGCGACGTCACCATAAAATTGTTTCAGTATATATCGAAAGACTTATTTCGACTAGCATATTAGTTGGACATAAAAACGTAAAAGCGGCCGAATTATTATTGGGAGTATTTGCACATAGAACCTTTTGATATGTTTGTCTAGATTTTACAAAATTGAACAACACCTTTCATTTTACCACCTTGACCCCTTTCAATTTGCTGACTTAACTGTCAAAGCTACCAATCCCTGTGACTGAAACCATCGTCAAACAAAAACTGGTTGACATTTTCGTCGAAAATAATTTAAAAATCAATCTCAAGTTTCGAGAGTTGGAAATATTTAGAAAGTTGTAACAAAAGAAAATTTTTATTCAGTCAATGACCCAATTTCGAAAGAAGTTAATTTACAGAAGTCTCACACGATATCTGCTCTAACCAACCCACAAGGCATGGCCTGCTGATACTACCTCTCAAGGTCTTCTACATGATCGAGCAAACCGAAGGAACCTTCTCCCCGGCAGCTGATCGATGCAAACGATCACTAGATTCCCTCTCCTTTGAAAAGGTGACGCCGCAAGCGTGCTACAATCTTATGTAATGACAACCATCGCTTTGCGAGCCGTGTATAAGAATAAATAAAATCAAGCTTCTCCCAGCAGCGATCAGTGGTGTCTCTGAAGGGTCACTCGGGTCTCTTCCCCGAGGCTAGGTTAGGACACGTTTGCATCATTGTGTACTATTCACAACACCACTCGTACACGCGACATTCGCGATTTCTTAATGGTCGAATCGCGTGATTTTTGATACCCCCCAAAACTACCCCCGATCTTAATACACTTTTAAACGCTCGACCTCGATTATATTCGCCACTGCGCTAACTGCAACGGTTGAACTGCCGGGTTCAGATCGACGGTTCTTCAAAAGTTTCCCACCCTTTCACTAGCCAGTGGTAGAGGTGCAAACTGCAATCGCATCGTAGCTGTACAGCTCCCAGCCGCTATTAGGATCACTCGGACTCTCTGGGTTTGCACCGGTCGATCACACTTCTGTCTGCCAAGTCCATAAACGCACTCATCGCCCCCCCCCCCCCCCAACTGTTTGATCATGTAGGCCGGTTTCGTCAGTTGGTCAGCGTTTATTTTTTTTTTTTCGTTACGTAAAAATCGAGTTGGTAGGTACTTATTCCACACTGTCCGGTGCAAGTGAACTGGTGGTGACAACGACGACGACGACGATGGCTATGATTGCGGCTACTCCATCAGTCCATCGGCACTGGGGTGTGCGGTTTGCCCTGTGGGTCTCCCTCAATTGCTCCGATTGCCGGGTGATCGTGGTATGGTGGTGATTTTATTCCAATTCACTGTAGGGTCCGCTAAAATGACAGACCTGACAGGCTGATTTTGCAGGTGCCAATTGTGCTATTTTCGGGGTTTCTAGGACACGGTGAATTTGCTTTTTGCTCCCTCGCCCAGTTCGGACTGTAAGCCACGATTTTAAAGAACATTAGTCAACCAAAACAACCAGATCCGCGCACCGGCCTGAACAGGTCAAGAAACTACAGGTTCGACTTGTTTTGCTTTGTATATCACGCGCTGGTGGACTGTGCATTTCGCGTTGAAGGTCGTTACTTATAATAGATTTGAAAACTCGTTTAATTTCAGTGAAATGAATCGTTTTGATGTCTATATGGAGTCAAGCGTCCGTGAAAGAATTTGGCTGCGCGGCCAACAAAATATTGCAAAACCTTCCGATAATAACGCTGCATTGGATATCTGTTGAATGGTGTTTGGTCTAGCGCTCGAAAAATTAGTTATTTAATATTTAAAGATACGAGTTTCAGTCATTTTAAATAGAGAACACTCGTTTTCTTTCTCCAACGTTTCGGTCCTTATTGAACCTTTTTGAAGGAATCGAAAATTCTTTGATTCCTTGAGAAAGGTCCAATAAGGGCTGAAACGTTGGAGAAAGAGATCAACGACTGTTCTTGATGTAAAATGACTGAAACGTCGTTCAAATTATACTGTTAAGGTGGTACCACCTTAACAGTCGAAAACACATCGATCCAGAAGATTGAACCAATGAATCCTGTACAAATTAAACTATTATAATCTAGTTCGGTCGCCAGAAGAACCTTCAGTCGAATTCACAACAGAGCAGATAGATAATTTGGATTGGCCGACACAGATGGATGTGCCGGCAGGAATGACAATAGTTTTTTTTTCAGATTTATTTATAAAAATATAAGCGTCTAAAATCTGACCAGAATTTTCGTTACATATCATGTTCGTTCACTTTATCGAGTGTAAGGACGTAGTCCTACGTCAAAACTGGATTTTTAAACATTAGAAAACAACACTTATTGCTTGGCAAAAGCGTAGCGTAACGAACTGAAAAAAATAGCCAAATGTAAAAACCAAAGTAGTGCAAAACTGAGACTCAAAGTTGACCGCACTACAGCCCAGTCAGTTCCATTCAAATTTATTCACCATATATGGTGTTGTTTTCAAATATAAATCGGATAAAAAAATTAATATCGAGCGTGTTTGAGTTGCACGACACGAAAACTTCAAATTGAAAAATGGCGAAAGTTATTGCAAACTTTATCGCTCTCTTTATCTCTACATGAGATCCTCCCAATAATAGGCTCTTGTTTTAGCGTTCCTAATACTTATATCATCCTGAAAATTCGTAGCGCACTCGCCATCAAAATCTTCGTTCACAGAGCAAGGGGTCCTTGCAATAGTAAACTCCGTGCTTCAGTAGATCTACGCCAGACGAACTCGAATCGATGACCACGCCGACGATCTCAACTTTATGGGCGGGCATGTAGATGTGGTAGTCTTTTGCTAAAATATTTAACACTAGTAATGTCATTTTGATAGAATATTACAATTCGAGTGTGTCGCAACTTTCCACAACTTCATTTCACCTGTACAGACCCATAGCATGCCGCTGGCCGGGTTGACAATACCCAAGGACGTCGTGCTGAGAAGTGCACTAAAATTTTGATTTTCTTTATAAGTTATTGAGGATAATTCAAAATATGTCAGACTAAGTGTGACATTTGCATGTATACAGATTATCATTAAAAGTCAAACTGAAAAGGTGCCAAATTAAACAACAAACAGGTACAAAACTGAGACTCCGCCATGGACGCCAACAGACTACGCTACGGCTTTGTTCCTCGGTATAAAATATACAGTTGTTTAACAAGAAACGACATCACAATTCAATTTAAAGAGCTGCTGAATCCAAGCATAGATTTGTGCATTCTATAACAAATCTATTTCTTATGTGTATTACAATAGAGAAGGGAGCAGAAAAATATTATTAGTTAAAAATAATTTCGTTGATTGTTACTTGCCACAAGATGAAATATAATGGGCATTGGTAACTAATTTACAACTAGAATGTTTTTTTCTTTGTCCAGAATTAGAGTTGGGCGAGTTTGCTTCGACCACTCCATCCCATCGGTTACTGTCCTTAGCAGTGACAAGCGACCCTCTTGTAACAGAGAACTTATTTTTGGAATTTCTCGTTCCTCTTGTCTTAAATTTGGAATTGTTTTCATAAAAAAACATTTCCAAATTTTATTCAGTTTCTAGTGACTATCTCAATTTATCGGAATTAATACATTTATGCAATAATTTTCAGTGGCAAAATATATATTAACTCTCCAGATAAATCTAGCTATAAAGAAGAAAACTCAAAATCGATATAGTTCCAATAAGCATCAACTTTCGCGCTTCAGTACGATAATCGTTGTTACTGTAAGCCAGAAAACTCCGCTGGCAGTAGAATCGATGAATGAAAATGAATGATAGCTTTTCTCACGTCACACATTTTCCCGGCGCGGTAATGGAACGCAGAGGAAACAAAAAAAAACTAAACCCGAAGCATGCAGATAGCAGTATGGTTTCTACTAACTTTCCCATATCAATTATGCAAAAGGTTATAATTGAAACCGATATGTTCGTGAACTGTTATACGTTGAATTGTATTTCAATCTCTGTACAGTACCTTCCGACAGTATATTTTGTTGCGAATCGGAAAAAGCTGGATAGGGACAATATGAGAATGTAGTAGAATACATTTTAGGTACTACCTAATTCGAATGCAACCATTTCACGTGCTTACGAAGAATTGGATCATTAGGGGTTGGGCGTAGCGTAGTTGGTAAATCGATTGCCTTGTACGCAGCGCACCTGGGTTCGAGTCCCGACCCCGCACATAGGGTTAGAAAATTTTCATAAGAGATTTTTCTAACCCGAAGAGGCGAATGACCTTAAGGTTAAAACCTCTATAATCGAAATAAAAAAAATTGGATCATTAAGCCATATGCTGCTTTCGATTTATTCCAATGTGGCTGACGTTAAAGATACGTAATCGAACTTTTTTTCCACTTTTTTGAACGCAAAACAGCAATTAAATTTAAGACATGTGCGAAGACGACAGAAATACAAATGACCCCCATGATATAGTTGACGTGGATGCAAATAGTTCCCCGACACGAAAACGGATCTCCGCGCGCAGTGGCAAGTCGCGCGTACGGGATCGATCTTAGCATTAATTGTTTATTATTTTTATTGCTTACATGATGTAAATATATAAAAGACCCACGGCTCCGTGAAGCTAAGGCCTTGAGCCGTGCCAAATAAACGAATTTAAAAAAAAACAATTGAATTTTTACAAAATTGTATTATCGCGACACGACCACACCTTCCATTGAACTACCTTGATCGCTATCCTTTCACTGGAATAACTGTCAAAAATGCTAACCCATATATGGCTAAATGCACTATCAAGGAAGATCGGTAGTGTCAAACGAGGACGTGTTTACATTTGTGCAGAAAATTAAATAAAAATCATTCTGAAGTTTTAAATGTTGAACAAATATATTATTATATTTAAAAAGATGAGCCCTATCGGTTTATGAAATAAATGGAGAATTTTATTCTTGATCTAATGACCCAATTGTACCACGTGGGCATAGGAGTTTTCATTTCCTAAAGAAAGAAATCTTTTTACATACATTAAACTAGTGACATTATAGCACAGAGAACAGACATATTAGCTAGAGCAAACTTTCCCAAAAACCTGTGTAAACATTTAAATGAAAAGAGTAGATAATTTGACACACTTTAAGACCCTTTTCGAACTTTTCAATTCCGATGAACGTATGAGCGCGTATCCATGGTGCCGTATTTCATGTGTCTTTTGCATTCGCAACTTGAAAGAGCCGGAGGGAAGTGGTGAAGGGGTTTTGTGATGCAACTATAAATTGTTGTTCAAGACTAAAGTGTGTTTTATAATATGCAAAAAACCACAATCCATTCAGCCTTCCCATTTTTGAGAAGAAAAAAAATGTGTAAGAAAACAGGGTACAAAACTTCTATGTCCCCTTAAAGTATTTGTTATGTTTATTAGCCTTGTAAACGGATATCTATTCTTACAGATTTCTTCATTTTAACGGGGTTTTCAGTCTTTCAAAATAGCAGAACGAGTTTTAATGTTTGTCCGATGTTTCAAGCTGTTTGGCATCAAATATTCCTCCTGAAGATGATACAAAGCAGCATCGAAACGTCGGACAAACAATAACATTCGTTTTACTATTTTGAAGTACGAAAAGGACAAGACAGTTATTTAAACGCACTGAATGATTACACACATGCTTGACATTTATTTCGATTCTGTTTAAAATGATCTTGCTTTTGTCAATGTTAGTCCATTCGAATGATAGAAACTTTAGTTAAAATTTCATACAAATATATTATTTTCGAATTGATTTGTTATTCCATGTATTAAGATCGCTTGTGTTGCTGTAAAATCTTCCAAATAACTTACACCTAATTTGATCTTTAAGACAAAATTTGCTTTAGGACAAACCGAATAATTCAAAAGTTTAATTTGCAACCTATGAAATCATTAAGAAAACATATCTATAGCCAATCTTGGATCAACCGGTCATGTAAAGAAAGTTGCTCATATTAGCACACACCTGTTCGAAAACCAGTCCTTGTAAGAATAATAGGTGTTCATTTTCTATTGATACCCGGTTATAGCTACGGTGACGAGAGTGGGGTGACTATGAGAATAGAACTCTATATTTTATCGGATCGTATGACTTTCAATATCACCTAATGACTACAAGGAAATTTCCTTCTATTCACTAAGTGACGTGACTGTTGGGATAGGATTGCGTCGCGTAACGTTATGTTACGTGACGTTTTGTCACGTCATGGCTTATCACACCATGTAGTGTCACATCACATAATATCATATCATATCATATCATAGATCATGTCATATATATCACATCATATTATACCATATTTTATCGTATATCATATATCATATCATATTCTCACAGTTACGTGACCTAGTGACTAAAAAGAATTTTTTTAAGAATAGGAACCCATTTCATATCATATCATCATATATCATGTCACATCACGTCACGTCACGTCATGTCACGTCATGTCATGTCACGTCATGTCACGTCACGCCACGTCACGTCACGTCATGTCATGTAATGTTAAGTGATGTAATGCCAAATAATGCCATAAATTATAAGTGAGGCCTTGAAATGTCATGTAAGGGATCATCCATAAATGACGTTGCATTTTTTGAGTGATTTTTAACACCCCCTTCCCCCATCGTAGCATTTCGTCACAAATATCTAAATACCCCCTGGTAATTACGTAGCTTGACGGTAACTTCCCCCCCCCCCTTGTCAACGTAAATTTAAAAAAAAATAAAGAACGTTGTTAGTTAGATGAAACGGGTAAGATTGTCGTGACATCAGGTCAACGTCCATTCCCCTTTAAAAAAGCTACGTAGCATGACATGACCCCCTACCCCCAGGGGGTCACACATAATCACAAAATACAAAACTCCCCCCTCCCCCATATGATGCTACGTGATTTATGGATGGTCCCTAATTTTATTACGTGACGCAATATAATATAGAGCCCTATTCTTCGTCACCTCACCCACGTCACACCCAGAATTCCTATCATGCTGATCACATCACTCATTGAAAGGTATTCCGAGAGTGGTGCTATTTAAGTGATTTAATAAACGCAGTGGTCTGCCATCTCATGCAACTCGAGGAAAGCGCGTGACGGAAATAGATGATTGGAGCTATTTTGAAATACAAAATGGCGACATTCGATTAGAGAAAAACGCTGCTGCCGAATATTTTCGCTCGGCACGTAATTCTGGAAACAAATTAGCTTTTTGTTTATAAGTACGCATAACAGTGACGGTCCGTTTTCATCAGCCCTTTTGGCGTATTTTGGGCTGACAAAATCGTGACATATTTTCTATCATTTTAATAAACCAAAGCTGTTAAAACATTCTTCTTCAGTCCTTAGACATAGCCTCATAACCCTTTCTGACTTAGCGTTTATTTTTTTCTTAAGGGGGTCATCCATTGCAAAATTAAAAAAAATGATTTTATTATTTTTGCATATTTTGCACTTTTAAGATGAGAAAAATATGTCCAGGAAAGGATTTACTCGTATGTATTTGACTTAGGATCTGCCTGAACCCATCGAACGGTTTTGCACGGGAGGCTGACAAAATCTAATCCAGAGACTGATCAAATCGGGGGCTTACAAAATCGGGTCTTCAAACATGTTCTGAGTTGTTTTGAGTGTAAAAATGAGTGAGTGTTTCGGAGAATGTTCTGAGTGTAAAACTCTAAACTAAACTTGCCAAAATATACGCTTACTTACATCGGAAAATGTTCACTATCGTTTCATCATTTCAATATTTATATCTGTACACTTGTACAGGGTGTTACGATAAAAAATTGGTCAACTTCAAATTGACGCAGTTGTTTCAGGTTGCATTAAAAAAAGCCCGAAATTTAGCAAGCAAGCTGAGAGTGTCGTCTGCAACCGTGCGTCGAATAAAAAAGCTAGTGGGACAGACGACTTACAAGAATGGTGCGATTACAAATCGTGACGACAAGCAAAATAAGTCAACCAGAAAACGAACGCGGCAGCTGTACATGAAGAAGATGCTGACGAAGTTTGATTGCGTGGTACAGGATCGTCATCCTGTACCACGCAATCACCTACGTCAAGGCAGACTTTCGACACTTGTTCGAGCAAGAATATTATATGTCAACTGGAAGAGGAAAAGTAGCAGAGATTTTAGAACAAATTAAGATGCAGCATTACAACATGTAAGTGATTCTAGAAATTCATCATTAGCAACAACACAGACAAAATTTAATACTCCTATTACTGATGACAATCATCGACGTCTAATTATGCAACGATTAGCTCACTTTATTAGTTTTTAATATTTGTTTAGCTCCTTTATTCACGTGACAAGTACGCTTAATACTTCCTACTGCAAAAATCACTTAAGGGGTTACATACCTATTTATTTTTGAAAAAAAAACGAATGAAATGTTTTGTCATTTAACATTTCGCCTGAAGATGGTGCCAGTATTGACTACATCGAAACGTCGGAGAAGTATAAAAATTTATAATACTATTTTGAATTGCGTATTTAAAAGCATTGTTGCTTACGGGGCCCTATTTTCTCAATTACCGTCACCTAATGACTAAAAAGAAATTTACTACTAGTCACTAGGTGCCATGACTGTGTAAAATTTCTTCTCAAATGAGTTGCGTTTTCTAAGTAGCACCTCAGGTAGAGACAACTTGAATTTGATTTGTATTTGCCCTCTAGTTAGCGAATGCTGTGGAACGAAACAAATTTATTATTATGATTATGACAAAACAGTAATTAACACACTGCATGATTGAATAAATCCTTGACATTAGTTTCGTCTGTGTTTAACAGTATCTTGCTTATGTCAATGTTAGTACATTTGAGTAATAGAAACCTCAGATAAAATTTATGCAAACGTATATTTTTCTCAAGAATTGATGCGTTTCCACTTACACCAAATTTGATCTTTGATAACGAAGACGACATTTACTGTCTTTAGGACAAACAGATTATTTCCAAAGTTAAATAATTTGCAACTTTCAAAATCATTAACAGAACATATCTATAGTCAATCTTGGATCAACCGGTCCTGTAAATAAAGTTGCTCATATTAGCGCGCACCTGTTCGAAAACCAGTCCTTGGAAGAATAATAGGTGTTCATTTCTTGTCAGACTTGCGAATTCTGGACGGCCAGCACACCTGAGTATGGTCAGGTATCTCACATGTCTTATAATTCTCTCTCTCTCATGACCAGTCCAGACCACACGCGGAAATCGCTCACCTGATTATATCCGCTTCAGGTTCATTACCAATCTTAAGGCGTCACTACATGCATACAACTACACACACCCGAGCGCTGGTCTGGCCACTTCTTGGAATTCGAACGCGGATCTTCATCGCCGAACCGTCTTGAACCATAAATATTAGGTAATCACACGAGAGGGCAAGAATCGTTTAACCCGGCTCGTCGTAACAACATACTAATTCGGTTTGTCTTTGATTTAGCATATTGCCTATCCCGAGATAAACTAGCGTTTCGTCGATTTGTTGCTACATGTGACACAAATGAGTGCGATCGAAACAAAAATAAACGTCAAACAGTTCATTCGCTTGCACTAATGCAAACATGAACATGCGCGTAATTCGGCGCACGGCTTGGTGGCGCATGGCTGAAATGTCACGATGTGGATTTTAGAAAAGATTCGCAATATCCACTGTTTTAGCTATACTAAGCGATCAAATGTGGGCTCATACGGTTAGGGTGCTGGATCTCGTATCGGACCGTCGGAACCTACGGTCCACCTAGACTGACGATTGTTTATGTCGAAAGAGATATATTTCCTCAGTAAACATTTGTGCCATGTTATTGTTGACTATTATTGATATATGTAGTATAGTTACCAAACAACCAACAAAGCACACCATGCTCGGCTAACAATGAGACCGTGGTGATGATGGAAGCTTGCAAGTAGCGGTCCAATCTTGCTCGTTTCACAACTTAAAAAACGTCAGGCTAAACAGAAGGTAAGGCAGGTAGGTAGGTAGATACCGGTTGGGGTCCGGTGAACGTGAACACATATCGAAACTCACCCGGCTCAAGGTTGAAAATGCTTCGAACCAGTTTTCGCGGAATGAAACGTGACAACAGCATGTTTGGGCCCAATGCAACGCTCTTGGGCAGTAACTGTTCTACTAGGAGAAAGAAAAGTTGACTACATTTTGGTGTACATAGTTTTTTTTTGTTGCACTTTATTTATCAACTCTATCAAAGGGAACCTTCATCTGGATTCGGCGGAAAATCAAAGCAATATTAGACATTTTTTGTGGAAAAATGAAAAAAAAAACACACAAAACTTGTGCCTTTGATCTTTTATTCGTTTGTCATCGATAATTAGAAAATGATTAACTTTTTTCAAAAATTCCAAATGACGGGTTCAAAATGGCGTTTTTCTCAAAACCATGTTTTTTTTGCTAACGTCAAGGATATGTCTTGTTCTATTGATCTGGTTTCCTTTATTCAAAAATGTTTGGAAGCGTATTTATTTATGATTTTAAAAGAGATTACATTAAAAAAAGAATTTCACTTTTTTCTTTGACGCCAAAAAATTTTTTTTGTCGAGATTTATTGAAATTAGATATGTCATAGGATTTTTTTTTTATTTCAATAAATTATATTCATTTCTTATTGCAGTTAACTACGAGGGGCCCTGTACTGGACAAAGTAGGATGACGTTTTGGGCGTAGAGGCTGACAAGATCCACCATTTTGAAGTCGTCATTTTGAATTTTCGACAAAAAAAAAATTATCTTCCAATTAACGATAAATAAAAAATAAAAGATCAAACCCAAGTTCGTATGTCTTTTCGTTTTTCCACAAAAAAATCTTCAATATTACTCGATTTTCCGCCGAATCCAGGAGAAGGTCGCCTTAAGATAGAAAGCGCGGTTGGTGTTGGTCAGGAGCGCATCCAGAAAAAAATTTCGGAGGGGGTCCGAAATTTCAATTTTGAAATGTTCGTTGTACAATACGTAATATGTTATACCCCTATTTAATTAAAATCAGTTTCGGTGGTTGAATCTGGTTTGGAATGATTTTGAATTTAGAACGAATTTAAAGTAGAAACTATTTTAAAAATTCTCGAGAAGTTAAAAATTTTCGGGGGGGGGGGGGGGGGGTCCCCCAGAACCTACTCCCTGGATCCACCACTGATTTTTGTCGCCTGAATTTTGACAATGTCGCACAATGTGTCGTTTGTCATAATTTTCGTTTCTTTTGTCCGCCTAGGTAATGAAGATGGAGACATTAACGATGAAAATGATGATGATTGATCAAATGCAGGCACATGAACGTCCCTCGATTGCACACATTCCGTCGCGATGTTGCGTTGCGTGAAACGGTGAATCATCGCACGTTGTAAACTATGAGGCGCACACTTTTCATCCGCTCAAAGTTCGCTTCCAGTTCGATGTTTGGTGGCTACAAGGATTCGTAACTTTCCAGTGATGACGAATCAAGGTGATCCGGGAGTGATTGAGCAAAATTATACACCCGCTGTAGTAGTAGGCTGAAGGTGAGTCAAATGAGTAAACATTGGTGAGTACCATAAGCAAATTCCCCGCTGGAGGATTTCAACTGACGTATTAAACGGCGACAAGTGAGCTCGTTCATATCATAGTACGTCATGGAGAAACATGCGCGTAATTACAGCTCGTTTCCATTGATCTTTGAACTGCGCGGATGGCAGCCGTTAGCCTTTAAGTGGAATCAGATATCATGTCACCACGGTTTCCTGTTTAGTAAAACAAGGTTATTTGGGTCGGAAAATGAAGAATAAAATTCTTCCATTCCATACATTGACAGTGCTTAGTTTTTTATATGAGTCAATATACATTTTCAACTATATTTTTATTTTGATTTTCTAGGTAAATGTAAACAAATAATGATTTAAGCCACAAGGGAGCGTTTTTGACAGTTAACCCAGTAAAAGGATAGGAGTCAACGTGGTTCAACGTTAGCTGCATCGGAAAAGACCCCAAACAGCTTATGGTTTAATAACCTATTCTAATCTTTTATCTATCACCACTTGGGTTTTTAGGGGCCCGTTTCTCTGTTCGGTCTCTGGACATATCAATCGGTTCTATTCGCCAATGCAACATAAAAGAGAAATATAACAAAGGAAAAGGATAAAATACAACCGACAAGAATTCAGTAGGATCGTAGCACTATCCCTGCAATTATCCTGTACACTAAGTTGTGCAGTCTGGCGAAATAGAATGGAATGCAGTACCAAGGTTTTGCTTTTACAAGCGACTACTACCCACGGCAACGCGTAGCAGTACCAATACGTCAAGCACCGACATCGCCGCTAGGCCCGACGGTCACCCCGGTCCACGGTGGAACGGCGCCAGCAACTGCAACTTTCCTTCTCACATGCGCACAAGGGCAAATAAACTTACAAACTGGTCCTCACACTCACCGAAAACGCATCATCAAAAGTTGCGGCAAACATTCATCCCGGACTCACATAGGGCGAGTAGAAATTAGCAACTGTCGAAAAGCGGAGTGAACATCGGATTTGCTCACCGATGGTTGCGTAATGAAACATTTTCTACATAACATTATTGAATCTTTGTGAATGTAAATTGGAAGACGTAACATCTAGAATTATCTCATCAACGTCAAGATATATGCCCTAATAGCGGTTGGAATCTACCTCAGTTTCGGGGTCGACCAAAAACGGCATAAAAAATTCGAATAGATCAAATGACAATAACAATATGGTGAAAATGGACTCGACACCCTACTTTTAAATCATGCAAACACAACACATTGATATTTACCTGAACGGTTTAATTTATTGCACAAAACATTGTATGCTACGCGATATCTTGAAAGCTTTGTCAGCTTTGCTTTGCTGTCATTTAGCTTACCGAAAACGCGTCTGACGATGAGTCGGCAACTCTCGATAAATATCGCACACAACTTTGTGCGCAACTCCGACAAAAATAGTTAGGTTGCAGACAATATGTATTGAAATATTACTGTATCGTTTGCTGTCATACACGTGTGTTTTCAAACAATTAAAATAGTTTATTTTTATGGAGATTTTTTCTACGAAAGTTGATAAATTTTCTGGAAACAGTGATATTTGAAGCCTTTGTGAACATATTCATTATGGCCGCTGAATGTTTTTGGTTTTCCTATCAACATCGTTCTCTGGTTGAACTAAAAGAAATAAATTGTTGGAAATGGAGTTTCCCGCAAACTGTCACTTATCATCTGAAAGATCAAATGAATATAGCAATACATCACAGTTCTAAGCCAAAGCCAGCGTTCTAGGAAGAAAGGTAAGAGCATAAATTCACAAATTGAAGAAAATTCCTTACAATTGGATGGTTGGAAATATTTTACGTTTAGTTTTCAAGAAGGAATATCGATTCAAGACAAGACCCATGGTTCATCTGTATGCGCTCTCACCATGAGGATGCAAACGATTCAATCAATTCCGTTGAGAAGTCCAAAAAATTGTCAACAAATTTTCACAACCGGTTTCAGACACCAGTTGAAAGATTCGTTGGGCTCGCTTCCCATTTTTTAAAGGGGATGATTGTGACAGAACAGAGTGGCACATATCCAAGGATCTGTCGGAAGTTTGGAGAAGGAAGCTACAATTTTAAATCAAGATTAGTTTGTTTATACATTTTATAAATCGTTAGCTGCGTCGATTCACAAAATTTTAAGTAAAATTTGGTTTAAGTTAAATGTAGCGGAATATTCGCATTAGTGACAATATCACAAAAATAACTAAAGCTGTTTCCATTTGAAATCCAATGAACCGTACTGAGTGCCCAATGTTTACATATTTATTATATTCGAATTATATCATATAAATTTCTCTTTCAGGTACGAGTGGAGCAAAACACGAAATTTGCGGAGTTTGAACGAGCCTTTTACCTGAAAACAATAAAATGGATTGAATGGACAAAGGACATTTACTATTTGAAGTCGCTACATTCAAACAAATAAAAATGGAAACTGAAAGTTAACTTCCAGTTGATTCATGACTGACAAATGAAAGACGAATAAATAATCATAATAATGATGATGGCGGCAATACAGGAAGCACGATGGCCGAAAACCGAAGAACGCGAATTCAGAGCGGTGAACCCCATTGCGAACGATTCATTCAGGTACCAGTTCTACTACAGCGGCGGTGAAAGAGCAGAACATGGTGTCGGTTTCATAGTAATCGGGAAGCAGATGAAGCGTGTTATTCGGTGGAAACCGATAAACGACCGTATTTATGTGTTAAGTGTTGAGAACAAATTCTTCAACTACAACCTGTTCAGCCTCTATGCGCGAACTAACGACAAGCTCGATGATATGAAGGACGCGTTATATGAGAGCTTAGATAAAGCCTATGGAGATTGCCCAAGACAAGATGTTAAAATAGTCATCGCAGATGCTAACGCACAGGTTGGGAGGGAGCAGTTTTTTCACCCAATTTTTAGTACGAAGAGCCTTCATCCTGCTACCAATGATAATGGCCTCTACAGAGAGCGGTGCGAGGAAGCGAGAAGTGCCGAGTATAATTGTTGAAGCGCAAGAATGCATGAACCGGAATGATATACGGAGATTTTATGCAACTGTCAGCGGTGCGCGGCATAAATCAGTGCCAGTGCCCGTTATGTGCAATGACCGCGAGGGAAATTTGTTGACAGACAACACAATGGTGGCTGCCAGGTGGAAGGAGTATTTTGAGGTTTTGTTGAATAGCGGAAGTGAAAGTGTATCTAGGAACAGGATAAGCATTGAAAATGGCGAACAAGCTGTGGATCTACTAGCACTAGATGAGGTTAAGAAGGCTATAGGTGAGCTGAAAACCGGTAAAGCTGCTGGAAAGGACGAGATCTCTGTTGAACTTCTCAGACATGGTAGTGAGTAGCTGCACCAAATAACCCGACGCATTATTGTAATAATATGGGCGGACGACGAATTGCCTGCTAGTTGCCTGGACGGACTCATTCGATCTACAAAAAGGGCCTAGACTGGAGTGCACTAATCACACTAATCCTGAACTCGGTGCACAAAATATTGTCGCGTATCCTGTTTAACAGACTGAGACCGCTTGAGGAGTCCTTCGTCGGCGAATACCAGGCTGGTTTTCGTAAGGTCCGATCAACGACGGATCAGATTTTCAGTCTGCGGATGATACTAGACAAATTCCGGGAGTACAACTTGCTGACCAACCATCTGTTCATTGATTTTAAGGCGGCGTGCGACTCAATGAAAAGAAATGAGCTGTGGCAGATTATGTCAGAACATGGCTGATTAGACTAATACGTGCGATGTTGGTTCAAAATCAAGTATTCGTATTGCAGATGAGATCTCAACCTCATTTGTGAACTTAGATGGACTGAAGCAAGGCGATGCACTTTCTAATTTGCGGTTCAATATTTCTCTTGAATAAGCTATCAAAGAATAACGGAACCATCATCACAAGGTCTCATATGGTCCTTGGTTTTGCAGACTATATTGATGTAATTGGAATCAATCGTAGAGCAGTGGAAGAGGCTTTCGTGACTTGAGGGATACAGCGAGGATAGGCTTAGTCATCCACTCAGCCAAGACAAAGTACATGGTCGCAGCCAAAAAGAAAGAGACAGCTCCAGTGGTGTTGGTTCCAAGGTAGTGCTTGATGGTGACGTGTTTGAAGTGGTCGAAGAATTCGTTTACCTTGGTACCCTTGTGACTTGCGACAACGATGTTTCCCGTGAGGTAAAAAAGCGTGTTGCAGCGGCCAACAGTGCCTTTACGGTCTACGTAATCAGCTTAGGTACCACAACCTGCAAACGTTAACAAAATTTGCCTTTTACAAAACACTGATCCACCCTGTCGCTCTTAATGGCTACCAAGCGTGGACGTTGAGGGAGGTAGATAGGAGAACGTTTCGAGTCTTCGAGCGTAAAGTGCTGCGGACAATACTTGGATATACGAAAATGGAGTGTGGCGCAGACACGTGAATCATGAGTTGTACCAAGTATACAAAACTGCAGATATTGTTAAACAGATAAAGTACGGCAGACTACAGTGGGTTGGTCATGTGGTACGAATGTCGGAGGAAAGAATCGAGAAAACAATATTCAGCAAGGAGCCAGAAAGAGGACGCTGACTTCGTGGGAGGCCACGAATATGTAGGCTATACGCAGTGTAAGAGGACCTGAGATCCTTGAATGTGTGGGGAACTGGAAGGACGCCGCCCAAGACCGACAAAGATGGAGCTCTACGGTACCGGGCGTATTGGCGAGATGACGCTGTGGCCAACAAGGTTTCGCTAAATTTTCAACAAAATCAATCAGCAACAGCGAAAAGACTAGTTTTTCCTTTTTTGAAATCGGTCAGTTTTAGACCTTGCTATAATGCGTACAAAGAATCAATCGCTGTGAAACAACAACGATATCTATTTCTCTAATGTTATTTCAAATCCCAAGATAATCTCCCATTTCGCCGGGTTGTTATGCAATGGGGGACACGCAAGCGCGAACGTAATAAATATAAACGTCAAAACTGCTTGTTATTTAGCTCTCCCTGTACTGATACAAATCGGATAAATGCATGCGTCGGCACACATCCCGCTGGCGCAGGGCTGAACAATAACGATGTAGATTTTGGAAGAGATTCGGTATATTCATTAGTTTATTTTAACTACTACTTAGCACAAAATTAACTACTAAGTCGATCATTCATATTCAACATAGATACATATTGGTTGAAAACAATCGAACGCCCGCCTGAATACTTCATTGTAATGATGATGGCAACAATGTCACAGTGATAGGTTAATAAACACGTAAATAATTACGGGCTACTGTGATACCAGGGACATACATGGTATTAGGTCTCTTTCGAAGTAACACACATTCTTTTCCTTCCATTCAAAAGCTTGGAAAATTTACTACCGACTAGTACTCCCATACCTCCCAGTTGTTGGAATGAAGTAAAGCTAGAGAACTCGTTTCTAGTATTACGTTTGATTATTTTGCTTACAAAACGCTAGCCTAACCAGTCTGTATGGCAAATTCAACTCCAGCTCTCTCTCCATTTAGAAAAATCATGTGGTTATATTACCCAAAGCCGCACACGCTTAAAATTAAATATGCAAGTCCGTGTGCGCCGGCCTCGGCGGACTTCTGACATCCTTGTTTGTCATCACTCGCCGGAGTTTGCCAAGATGTGCCGAAACCGGTTTCGCTTATGGGTAGCTGTACTTTAGCGTTTCAGATAAAGCACCACCAATCCGAAACCACCAAGCGATAGTCTATGTATGCAAAGTATTAAATATTCAGCTTACACCGAAATAGCACAGTATTTCCTGCTAGCTCTCAAAAGCTTCAGCGGTCAGTGGGAACAGACCGCGGGCCAGGTAAAGGCAGCTTTGTTGTATTTTTTTCGCGCATTATCACCTTTTCTGTAGCGGGCAGTTTCTAACTAAAGTCACCGCGTCGTGCCGAGCGATCGTATAGGAACCCTTGACGCCGCCTTGACTCGCCTTGGCAACGAAGGTGACCAACGTTTCGGGTTACTAGCTCATCTCCATCTCTATTCGTTTCATCCATCCATATTATGATTATCGGCACGGCGGTTCGGTTTTCCAATTTGCGGATGTCGTCAGTCACTGCCCGCTCGGACGTAAATAAAAAGAACCATGTGAGGAAGGCCGGTTAAACTGGTTTTTCTTTTGTCTGAAATCGATTGACGCTGTTGCGGGCCGGAGGTCCTTGAGATGCGTCGCCTTGCCACCGATGTGCACCGTGTATAGTTGATAATTGATTCATAAGTTTTTTCCGGTTTTTGGGAATTCTAGATAAGTTTCGTCAGCAGCTATCAGAAAATGCAAGTCACTTGTTTTGGTTGAGGCAGCTATCATACTAATCTACGTCGCCGTTTGTTTCAATACAGTCAACGTCAAGATGAACCATATACTTACTCTAAACATGCACTATGAATCATATTATCGTATTTCGCAATTCTTAGAAGGTGTTGGGCCCTAACCTCGTTGGTAAATAGATTGTCACTGAAATGCGCTTGTACGTAGTTCACCTGGGTTCGATTCCCAACCTCGATAAAGGGTGTTACGGTCAAAAATTGGTCAATTTCAACTTGACGCATTTTTTTCACCCCTCATTTCAAAGATGTATGTGTGTATCCCTATGTATGTAACCGTGCATCGAGCTAAAAAACCAGTCGGACTGTAGACTTACAAGACTGGTGGTGACTAAATCGTGACGATATGCAAAACGAGTCGGCCAGAGAACGATCGCGGAAGCTGTACATGAAAATGCTGACGAAGTTTGATTGCGTTGTACGGGATGACCTCTCCTGGACAGGATTATTATACGTCGACTGCAAGAGGAAATGTGGCAGAGATTGTCAAACACATTAAGCTGTCGAAGTTCGCAAAAACTATCTTGCGTGGCAAGCCATCTATTCTGTTTTTCTAACCCGAAAAAGGTGTCAATGAACCTAACGTTAAAGATTTACACTTCACAATGCTATCCGCAGGCCCGTAGCGTGCGGTTGGACCCCCAACAACAGTGTCAACCATAGGAGGCGCTGAAATGTTGAACAACTTATAACAACTTTCCCCGGAAGCACATGTAAAAACCAAAGGAGTGTAAAATCAAAATTTCACGAAAGGCTCCAGAATTCCACATTCTCATCTATCCAGATTTATTTACAATAAATGGTATTGTTCTCAAAACTAAAGTGTATACAAAAATAAATCACGTACGTGTTTGAGTTGTGCGATACGAAAATTTCAAATGCAAAGATTTCAAATTGGAAAAATAGCAAAAATTATTGCTTGTTTTCTCAATTTTATAGAAACGTGAAATGGGCAGACCAACTATAGCGAAGATGGTGGAGTGAGCTAAATTGACTATCATCAAAAAGACAGGAGACAGGCATAGCATAGTTGGTAAATCGATTGCCTTATACACAGCCCATCTGGGTTCAATTCTGAACCACGCTGGGTTAGAGTATTTTCTACGGAGAATATTTTCAACCCGAAAAAAGAGGCGAATAACCCTAAAACTAACACTTCTGTGAACGAAATGAAAAAATCTAGACGACAACTCCGTGTCATACCATGAGAAATCAAGTCTCCTCGGTGTTGGGACAAGTTTCACAAAGTGGCCGGTGCCCAACCTAAGCCCTAAGCCTTTGGTTGAAATGTTGAGTCACAGATTTTTGATGTCCCTGGAAGTGCTAGAAATTCCTCGTTTGATCTAGAATTACTAAGATCGAAGGCGGTTCTCTTAGGCTGCTTCCTCGAGCTGTTATACCCCCAAAGAGAAAAATTTAGCCTTTTCAAGGAATTTCACCCGCCTATAGTTTTAGGTGCAACAACAAGAGGATGTCATAGTTGCGCTCTTCTGAACCGAGAGATTGTTATTTTGTCGTGAAGAATGGTGTTGCTTCCTTCAATTTTTCCGCAGAAGAATGCGTTAAAATTTTGTGTGCATGACTGTTTTTAATCAGCATTCGAAAGTCTATTTAAAAAACGTCTTATTAGTAAATAGTATTTTGAATGTGCACAACAGTAGTAAAAGGAATTTTAATGCCAGTACAGTAATGTAGCTGCACATTTCGCCAAAATCAGCTTTTAAATTACATTTAAAACTAGTCGGTCACCACGCCGTCGATCTCTACATTGTAGGCTGGAATGTAGACACGATAGCCATTCAAATTGAAAATAGGTTTAAGTTAGCATAGTATTTCAGTCTGTACGAAAATTTATTAATTCGAAGACAATATATTAATTTTTATTTATAAAATACACCGGATTCGGTTTTTGCACGGTTTTTTGCACGCCTTTTTTCGCACGGTTATGTGAAATAACACGATTTTTGTGAATAAAATGCCTATTTCGATATACCAGTTCAATGATACGCTTATCCCGAAAAAAACCGTGCCAAAAATACGTTTTATTTCGAGAAACCGTGTAAAACAAAACCTGTTTTTTTTAGAAACCTTGAAAAAATTATTTCAGTAGACATTTAGTAACGGTAGCTGAAATAAATGGCATTGGACATTTTCAATGCACATGGGGGTCCGCCATTTTTCTATTATAAAAAAAAGAGTTTAACCGGAATTCAAGTTTATGGTAGCTGAAAATCAATAATGTTCGATCGATTCAATGCACAAGGGTGTTCCCCAATGTGCTAAAATAATAGTAATTCTCATTCTCTTCGACATTTTAAATGCACGATTCGAATTGTGTTTAAACATCGGTAATTGGAATTTCGAATAACGCAGGAGACAGAAATGCGCTTGGTGGCGCAATGCAGTTGGAGTGCGACTGTGAATTCCAACGTTTATCAATTAGAATTCACAAATGTTTTTCCAATAAATTGTGTCCAGCCTGAATTCTTTTATTTGGTCTCAAGCTATACGCAGTTGTAAAACAATAATGTTCGATATGTTCAATGCACAAAGGGTTCGTCAAAGTGTGGGTCGCTTATCTACTATATCACTGAGAACTGACATACAAGTAAAGTTTTCAACTTGTGTAAGGAATAAAACTGTCGCTTTGAAATAACAACAGCAAGTAGCAACTTGTCACTGGCTGGCGCTTCGATCGGCCAGCAATCGTTATACGAGACTTGTGTGCGAACTTGGATACAATGGTGACTCACGCATGCGAACCTGAATGCGATGGTGATTTTCAACGTATTTTTATTTAAATGTTTACATAGGTTTTTCGGGAAAGTTTGTTCTAGCTTATATGTTTGTTCTCTGTGTATATAAGCTGTAGAGCCTTGATTTCCACTGTGACCATTTAAAGGAATATTGTGTGTCTCTGTGTATATACTTCATACGTATGACTATGAATGAGATGTTGCACTTGATTACGTGACAGTCCTGGTTTTCGAAAGATTGTGTGCTTTTTAGAAATCATCAAATAATATTCCAATTCGGAGGTCACATCGCATCGGCAGTAGAGGAATATGGCCAAGTTCTCCCCGGGTAGTGCCAAACTGACAAGCTACTGCACAAAGTATATAGATCTTGTTTGTTCAGTTTGATAAGCTAGGAACTTTAAGCGGGATAATATGCAGGGAAAATACGTATTGTTTGGTCTGAGTAGGAGAACGACTGATGTTTCTTGTTATCAACCAATCAGTAATTTTTGATTAAATAGGGTTTTCAAAGAGTTAGGGAGAGAAAAAAATGTATTTTTTTTACTGAGATAGGAAGAGTTAGTGTTAGACCTGTGGCCTTTGTTTGGTATGATCCATTTTCGTTGGTACGGATGTGGTCATGAACGTACGAGAACGTTGATTGTTCCACTCGACCAGCAACCTTTTTGATTATCGATTTTCAACTGCCGATAACTTCTTTTGACTAACTTAAATGAAAAAAAAACTCCTCGAAACATTGAAAAAACTTTTACTTGGCACATTGGCGACCCCTTGTACATTGAAAATGTCCAACACTGTTTATCCAACTAAACCAAATACCTGTTAATAAAAAAATCTTATTCAGATTTTTTATACACGGTTTCTCGAAATAAAAGATTGTTTGCATTCTCAAGCAATCTAGCTTGGGTGTATTCCTAGATACTGAGGGTGCTTTTGACAGTCTATTCTGGAAGTGAAGCGCGGTCATGGGATATCTGTATGTATTTCGGGTTAGATAAAGGCAATGCTTAGTAACCGTATTCTTTGCTCGTCACTGCGACAGGCTGAGATACGGAACTTGTGTATTTGCGGATTTCCGGATTGCATCTGAACAATCGTTGACCTAATGCAACAAGTATTAAGAACTATCGAACAGTGGTGTAGACAAGTTAAATTATCAGTTAACCTAAACAAGACTTCAATGGTTCTTTTCACGGGGTTCATCCCTTGCAGTTCTTTGATTCTTAGCTACTGTGTTCAGATCAAGTCGAATACGTTGGAGTTATATTGAATTCCGAACTGGATTTGTCTGCTAACATTGAGTTCAGAGTCGAGAAAGCGTGCATGGCCTTCGGGCAGTGCAGACGTACTTTTCGAAACACCTGGGGTCTCAAACCAAAATACATCTATTGGATTTACACGACAATTGTACGTCCAATAGTGTCATATGGATGCCTTGTGTGGTGGCAGAAGGGAGAATTGATGGCAGTCCAGTCAAAGCTAAACCAAGAATGGCGCTCATGGCGTTGACTGGTGCTTTCACCACAACTCCGAAGCACTTCTAAATATCAATCCATCTTGAAGCACTTCTAAATATCAATCCATTACACATACACCTTAAACAAGAAGCACTATCATGTGCATACAGACTGCAGGTTACTGGGCTTTGGAACAGTAACCATGTTGATCTTGCTACCAGTCATACAAGATTGTGGTCACAAATGGTGAAGATATTCTTGCTCTCAGCGATATTACAGTCACATGTAGTTTTCCTTACAGGACATTCCATGTGAAGATTCCCTCTCGAGAGGAGGGGTTGTCTGGCTACATGGAACGACAACAACAAACGCAAGTGGTTTGTTACACTGACGACTCTCTGATGGAGGGACGTGGTTGAGCTGGTGTCTACTGTCGTGAAATGAGACTGGAACAATCTCACTCTCTAGATAGATATTGTGCTGTATTCCAAGCAGAAATCTTCGCGATTATGTAAGAGGTACAATCGGCCCTTTAACAGAGCTTGTCCGGCAAAGTTTTAAACTTCTGCTCCGATAGTCAGGCTGCAATCAAGGCCCTTAGCTCAGACAAATTACGGTCCAAGCTAGTGATCGCGTGCCGAACCCAAATCGAAGAACTAAGCATTGTCAACAGTATCTACCTTGTCTGGGTGCCCGAACATTTCCGATATTACTGGAATTGAATGAGCTGACGAATTGGCCAGGGTAGGTTCAGCGATTGATTTCGTTGGTCCTGAACCCGTCCTGCCGATTTCGAAAAGTTGGATAAGAGAAAAAATACGTTCGAGCACCGCAATTATTGGAGAAATCTACAAACATGTCGCCAAACAAAGGCGTTTCTGGAACAACCGTGCCCAGTTAAATTTCCTACATTTATCGAAGCACCCACTGCGGCATGCTGACCAGAGCTTTAACCGACCACTGCAAACTCAATTATCACATGGCAACTATTCAGCGCGCTGAGTTTTTTTTCATGTGATCTTTGTGAATCCGACTACAGAACCTCATATCATCTGATATGTAACTGCCCAACAGTAGCGCAATTGCGATTTCGAGTTTTCGGCTGTCCTGACATAGTCGACACCATGTTTGAACGACTGAAACTCAGAGACATACTGCAGTTTCTTATCCAATGTGGTAAAGAGCTTTAGGCTTACTCGCAGGCGAGTTGAACTACTTGTGAGTTTAACTTACCTGTTCTTTGGTTTTGTTTTTGTGCTGTTATTTTTCCCACCGTCCTGCTTCTTTCCTTCCACTCAGGAAATGATAAAAGACACGGCAAGGCACAAATCCCCGACTAAATACGGGGAACCTGCCATTTAAGCCAATATATTCTGATTACTGATTCCTGAATCTTCGCAGTAAAGGCCTACTTAGATCCTCAGTGAACGTGTACGTGCGCTTGACTCGTATCTCCACCGCATCTAAGCTGACAAAACTAAAACAAAATGAATGTGTATTGATAAAAGAGTTTATTACTACTAAAGGGCGAACACGAAATTATTGCGAAACATTCAACAGGGCATAACTTTTTTACCATTAGGTAAAAATCAACCAAATTTTGCACACTTTCTCATTGATGTGTATTGTTTACATGCTGTCAAACTCGAAGTCGTGTTTTTCGATTCAACGAAAATGGAGGTAAACCAACGCGAGTCGAGAGAACAAATTCTTTCCAAACACCTGGAATTTCCTGACCTGTCGCACAGGCAGTTGGGAAAAATGTGGAACATTCACCATTCAACCGTCTCCAGAGTGTTGAAGCGGTTCCAGCAGCGGTTGACGTTGGACCACGGCAAAGGAGCTGGAAGAAAACCGGGACCGGAGAACAAAAAGACGGAGGGAAAGGTGAAGTGGATTATTAAAGCAAATCCCAACGTCTCAAGCCGTGATTTGAATGCAAAGAAGAGAGCTGGACTACATACATACAAGGTACAGAACTTCCCAAACCGCGATGAGCGGCAACAATCGACGGCTAAAACTCGGGCACGGAAGCTCTAAGAGAAGATGCTGACAAAATATGGCTGCCGTGTGATGGACGACGAAACGTATATAAAAGCCGATTTTAAGCAAATTCCGGGGTTGGAGTTGTTCACCGGCAAGAGCAAGTTCTATGTGGACGACAAATTTAAGAAGAAGAAAATGTCGAAGTTCGCTTCCAAATATCTCATTTGGCAGACCATCTGCTCTTGCGGACTGAGAAGTGAGCCTTTCGTGACAAAGGGCACAGTAAATGGCGAGATCTACAAATCTGAGTGCCTCGAGAGGCGCCTTCTGCCGTTCTTGCAGCAGCACGACGAAGCTCCGCTATTTTGGCCAGATTTGGCATCATGCCACTATTCTAAAAGTGTCCTGGAGTGGTATGAAGCCAATTCTGTCCATTTTGTTCCAAAGGACATGAATCCGCCAAACTGTCCGGAGCTGCGCCCAATTGAGCAGTACTGGGCAATGATGAAGCGGGAACTTCGGAAGAGCAAGAAGACAGTCAAAGACGAGAAGGACATGTTAAGAAAATGGAAAAAAACTGAGAAACTGGTACCGGATGACACTGTAAAGACTTTAATGGAGGGCATCAAGCGAAAATGCGTTCCATTTTACACTCAAGGCTCCATCGATTAACTTTTCTTTTGATTTTTGAAGTAAATATATGTATAAAACTACCCTAAACTTTTGGTTTGATTTTAAACATTATAAGAAAATTGGCATGACATTTTCGGTGTCGCAATAATTTCGTGTTCGCCCCTTAGAGGTCGCATATTAACACTGATAATTTATCATCTCGCTCTTACATATGCTAGGCCCATTAGTTTGACACACATTGCCCAGGGTACACACATGTCACAGTAATGGGATATAATATGCTAGAGCGAGTCCGTGAATACATGGAGACAGTAGCGCTTTGCTCCCTCTAGTAGTTATAATCTCTTTTGTATTGAATTCCGATTGATTCCTTTAAAATCCGAAAAACCTGTTTTTCGGAGCGAACTCTGTTCGCGGAGGATATTTTTCCGTTTTTACACATCGTAAAGTGAAAACGCAACGATGGAAGGAATCGATGCAGAGTGGTGAATATAAATGTCATCGTTGTTCACGGTGATCGTTCACCTCGGAATACCAGATTGCATTCTGACGGACTGTAAACTGCCAGTTGAACGTGCAATAGTTGTTCGTGGCGCAACTTTTCACGACGTCGTCCACCGTCAACGTATAAAAAGGAATTCACATTCACTTTAACGGTGAGTCTGATTGATTTTCGTTTTTAACATTGCGCTAAACCGGTGCAACTCTCATTCAAACTTATAGATTACCATAAAAATAATCGAGAAAGAGAATTAGGGTATTTCAAAGTTAATAGCACTGACCAAAAATTGGTTAAAAACCGTATTTTTAATCATATAAACCAATTTTTACAATTTTGTGTGGACGGACGCCACTGTGCAGTGTAGCACGAAAAGACACGCTATAAATACAGCTCAGGAACAAAAAATGGTAGATCCAAGATGCCATTGATTCCATTGGAAAACATAAATAAGTTTTTGTTGTTCATCGATTGAAACTCGTTCGGTGCGAAAACCAGCAAACGAAGCTCAAGGAAATCGTGTTCTCCAAGAAAATCTACTACCGTGAAGTACATGAGTTCCTTTAATTCCATTCCGACTGATTCGATGTGGACTAACGCTTGGTTGTATCGAACCGGAAGTAACCGAAAAAGAGTTACCAACTCACCCGGTAGGTATTTTATAAAATTTCATTAATTTATGAGCCGAAAAAAGAACCAACAAAACAGGTACGCATGACAGTCAGCTGGAACCAAACAAAAACTCTCCGAAACTACAATAAACGTATGATTGTTATTTTTTTTGCGCTATTGCAAGATGATCTACACGTGCGCAAAACCCCAATCAGTCGGTAGCCAGCCAGTGGTAGCTAATGGTGATTGAACATGCCAATTGACTAGTCATAGCGCACCGTTGTGTAGAGGGGCACCAGGAAAACAACAAAAGTTGCCATCTAATGCCATGATTACGGAGCAGAAAACACCCCATTCCGCACGCAAATAGATAGCCGGGCGGTGGCGAGGTCACCGAGTGCAACATCAATTTGCTGAACCAACCAGAGCGAGATAATTGGATGGGATGATCGATTACGGCGCTGACGATGATCCATTGCTCCAGGGAAATTCACAAAACTTTTTAACCCCCCATCCTCCGGGTACTTACGTGACGATCGGTGAATCGGCCGTCCAGCTAAACATCCGACTAATACGGCGTTTGTCCATCTCGGTCGGGTTGGAGCTCTGCTGCTGTTGATGTCCCACCATAGCAACCGTACCTGTTGAAATAATCGCTATGGATGCGTCCTTGGGGTCACCGGTACCTCCGGCCATAGGAGCCATTATTAATTCCCGTAGCAAGCTATTTGTTCACCACTACTATATTTTGTTATTTTTCACTCTCTTTCGAATGGACCTCAGACAACACGGGCACGGGAGCTCATAGAAAGAGAGACTTACACCGCAACCAAAGGGAAAGCGTTTTGTTTTCTTTGCCTTCTCGCTTGGTAGATTCACTTTTGCTACCGCACTAACTTTCCGCCTGACTGCGTTGTAACTTGGACGTCACTGATTTTGTTGTGGGCCCTCCCTTACTACTGCGAAGTAAACTTTTCAGGAAGCAAAAACAACACACACGTAACACCGATTATAGGCTGAAACCAACTTTTAGCTATCAACGACAACAAGTACAAGCCCAAATAGCAGCACTATTCGCACATATTCGGCATCACAACCTGGATCTAATTTCGACTGGATCTACTAGTTTGACTAGCTGGCTAGCAAGAGTAGCAGGAAGTCACACTTACTCAGTCAATCAATTTTCACTCGTGTCGCCGCCGTCGTTTGTCCGATCGCGATGGGTCACCGTTTGAGACTGGAATCGCATCGGCTGCCCGCCGCTTCCAGTGTACACTGTGCGCTGACGGTGATCACCCCGAACCGGGCCCGGGTTCGAAGAAGGCTTACGAGAATGGCTGTGACGGGGTAGGCAAGACGTGCCGTAATAAGATTCCACACAGAGAACAGGTTATTAGGCCAGACTGGTGCGCGTGTGTGATCACACAGACGATCGCTGCTTACTCTGTAGCGCGTATGCACCGAAGGAAGAACGCGCGTGAATACGCGTCAAACAAATGCTTTTACTACGCAAGGGTGCCTGCTGCTGCTAGATGACGGTTTCCGTCCTGTGCTGGTAGTACCCGCATACAAGTCTCTCGTCGTTAGGAAGTGAACACGCGATTGTGCACACAACACAAAAATGTTTCGGGCCCCGGTTGCCTTGTGAGGGAAAGACGGACTGCTTGGATGCACACTGCTGGAATGACTAGAGCTGGTTTCGCTCGCACCGCAGCAGCACTGGCAAGCGTACATGGAAAGTGTTTGTATTCTCTGATATCGAATAAATCGAGCACTTTGGTCATGTGTGGTTTGGCATAGTATACGGCATAAAAGCGTAAGATTGCCTCGGAGTTTTTGTTGTTGTCGGTGATATTCGGTTGTCTTTGTGTGATTAAGCTGTTTCTGCATTGTATCAGGTGCGAACTGTCGCGGTATTTTCAAGGGGTTGCAGTATGGCAGAAGGACTGTTGTGAAAATGAACATATTTACGTTAATATAATTTTCTGACACAAGTAGAGTTCAATTTTTACTCTATAAAAGTATTTGATAGTATTTATACGTAGTATATACGTTTGTAGTATCTTTGTAAAAAAGATACTCATGGTATCTTTTTTACAAAGATACTTCATACGTACTCTTCTTGGAATATTAAATACTAGTATTTTTCACTGTACAGTATTCGAATAATTTATTTCATATCAAAATATGAAATGATAGTATAATATAATAAAGTATGTATATCTATGAATGCGACAAATCACCTAATGCCTAAAGCGCACTAATCGCTTTGCAATTCTCTTCCATACGATCGTCTGCACAAAAAAGTTAATCAAGAATATTCCGTAACGAACATCATATCGACGATAGGGCAGTGGTAATAGGGCAAAGTTCTAGCTTTGCTTTGTTTGTTCGGGGTAAAATGAGCAACTAGCGACTGATATCTAAGGAGACGAATATGCAGGACAAATACGCATAGTTTGGTCTGAGTGGGATAATGGCGCATCGCATCGAGCTGTTTAAAATAAAACGAATCAAAAAAGGTAGGAATATGGCTCACTTGTTGTTAAATAAGTATTCGCGCGTAAGAACCATTGATCTTCCTCAGAAGATAAGGACTAGTTGAGCTAACATAGTTGAATATCCAACATTTTGGGGATACATGTTTAATTAAAAGTAAAAATAAAATATAAAATTAGGTAAAGTTTTGTGCAAACTTGAAACGTGTATACAAACTTGTAAGCAAAACGCCAGCTGAAACTCATACCGTAAACCGGGGTGACGTTAATCACTTTTCGAAGTAATCATTACATATTTTTAGACGCAACACAATTTTTTCAAGTTTAATATTTTTAAACCATATACTGATGTATGGAGAACAAGATTCGATGGTTTTACCTAAAATTGTTCGCTTACAGCTATTTTTTCAAAAATGACTTCAAGTTGAAGTCCGTTTTCGTGTTCCGAGGTGACTTTGATAACCTGCATGTTCACCCACATTAAGTTATTGATGTCAATGTTTTTCATTCAAATGTTTGCTTGAACTAATTCTGGAAAGATACTCATTGTTAAATAGATGTTAATTGGTAATATACAAAGTATTTCAATGTACTTAAAATTCGAGTAACCAAAATTCGTATAATTTGTGTCCAACTAGAATAAAAGATTCTGAAAACCTCTAAAGCTGCTAAAATTGTTTTATTTCAGTGCTTTATCAATGTACAAAGAGTTTCATCCATTTTAACACGTTGGAATATTGAACAATAAAAAAATGTTTTGAATTTCAGCTTAAAATAATTTGAAATAATTGCCAACTAGTTTTACAAAAAAAAAATGTATTTAAAACAAACAAACGCTTAAAACTAAATTTGGAATATCCCAATCTAAAGGAAAATAATTTAATTAATTACTTTTGCTCAAATCTGAGATTTATTTGTTTTATAAAAAAAATAGACACTTTACGAAGCTTCGTAAAAATAAGGTAAAGTCAAATTTCGATTTTTTGTAGTTTTTATACCCAAAAACCGAACAATATACTCAAAAAGTATAACAAATCAGTATTTTATAAGATTAGAGTAAAAATCATTCTAAATCAAAATGATTCGGTCGACTATTCTGGTTTAATAAGCGATCTACGAAAAAAGTTTTGAGTGATCAAAGTCACCCCGATGATCAAAGTCACCCCGGTTTACGGTACTTGAACTAAAGTTTGAAACACAAACGAAAGTTTGTACTGATACGTTAGCCTGCGCTCGAACCTATATACAAACTAGTTTGAAAGTTTGTACGCAATTTTTTATGCAAGTTGATGCGCAAACTTCTTTGCAAATGTATACGCACGTGATTTAATAAAAAATTGCGTCAGGTGTGCGTAATTTTACATATAAAAGGACAAAGTGTACTTCCAAACTGCGTGCAAAATAAAACGCATCCTATACGTACTTACACACAGATTAGAATGCAAACGTATGCACAGACTAGGATGCAAATCTGTTTGTGGACTTGTATACTAGTTTGCAAGCTAACTTATAGCCAATTTTGTACGCAAATTTGTATCCAAAATGGCATGCAAACACTATTTTTTTATCTAATTCTTTTATTTGACACTGCTTATTGCAGTAACTTAACAGAGCGTTGGGTCTTTAAAATAGTTACAATAGGCAAAAATAAAAATAAATCAAATCAAATATTAATAAGTGTTCTTCGAATCGCGTCCACGCAACTTTCTATTGCCCGTGGAGACCTACTTTTGCGGCTGGGAAACATTTGTCTGCTCGGCTACTTTATCCTCCTTTTTCTTGCTCTCGTCAATGTCATCATCGTTATTGCCGCCTTGATGTTCACGATGTTCTTGACGGGTAAAGCCGTCCTCTTTTTCCCCATTTTTTTTTGTTAACGACCTATAGACCTTTCTCGTCAAAAAATTTTATATGATAGGATGCTTCCTTTTTTATCCCCAATTCGTTACTGCTGATTGCCGCGATGATTTGGTACCTTTAACTATTGAAAAAATCAAAAATAGTGCAAGCTGCTCATTTAACCCCATATTCTGAATACCTATCTTGCCTTGTTTCCCCGTATTTTTACACCATTTGGATGAATTTTCTGTGGGGAATACTAAAAGGATGCCAGATCTGCATATATATTAGTAAATCTGCAGATTTTGCATTTTCACTGCAGATGTTTTGCAGATTACAAATATTTAGCAGAACAAATCCTATGCCAGCCAATTTATACACAAGCCTTCAACATTTTTGATCATTTAAAATATATACATACTACATTTCTATGTCAAATTTATTGAAGATTATTGTAGCAATCTGCAGACTTTTATATTTTCACTGCAGGCTATTGTTTAAATAGACCTGGCATCACTGATGCTGAAATGATTCATTCATATACCTGTCAAAAACATAGAGCATTGCATGAAAATGTATAACCTCACTTTTCTGACAGTTCGGTGTGCTTGTTTACCTAAGACTTGTTTACATGGACTTTTAAAATTTATATTACTTGAATACTTTCGATGCTCTTTGAAAGACTATCAACTCAAGAGGGATGAGGATTGGAACAATGGGAACCTGGTGCCACATTATGCAACCAATTCGAATCGACCTTTTCACACAAGCTTGAATACAATAAACCTTTCGTTTCGAGATGCGTAATGTCACCCCTGGTTCATACATTGACCAATCGGCGCTGGATGCAAAACCCGGTGGCATATGCTGAATGGTAAGATCAAGCATTGGGCTATAAAACGGTTGCTTTCTGGATGATGGATAAGGATTTGTTCACATTTGTTTGTTTGCTCGTGGGTTAAGTCCTAACAAGATGATCCGATTTAGTACTCATTTTTAGGTGGTGAAGTTTACCTGAACTTTATAGGTAACGAATTCGGTCGATGATAAGTTGTTGAAATGATCGTTCAATGCCCATACCGAAAAACGTTTCCATTGGTCAGAATGCCTACCAGCGTATGATAGCTGCAAACATGAGGACAACAAGGTTATCGCTTTCGGATGGAACAATTATTTATTATTCGTGTTCATGTTCCATTACAGCAAAAGTTTAGTCGGTTGACGATTATCGCATTGTCGTTGATTTAGCTGGCAAATGCAAAACACTGCTTGGCACTGACGATAAGGAGTAAGAAGGATTTGATAGGAGTGATAAGAATGCATTATACATTCTGGAAGAATATCAGGGAGGAGAAATTATATGTAAATTTATATTATATCCCGAGTTGCCATCATTTTTGCACCGCAATAAAGCTTTCTGCAACTGCTGTCTTGTTCAAATTGGCAGCAAATAACTAGGCAGCGAATGATAAATTGCATAGTCAATTTATTTACTTTTTCGGAAGGATAAATAATTAGTATGTTGTGAATATATATGTGTCACCGGTGCCGTGTGTTATGGTGGTACCGGACGGAACCGTTGTTCAGCAAACCGTCCTTGTCGTACTGGTCATAGATGCGACGTTTTTTCTCATCTGATAGCACTTGACATGTTTCGGAGATCTGTCTTAACGCTCTCTACTTAGCGCAGGATACGCGAAACCGCTGCTAGCTTTCGAAAGAAAATTCGTCCGATACCGGAGCGTATTGCTGAACCGAAGCAGTCTGCTACTGGCGCTGCTTCCGGAATCGCTGAATATTCCCGTTAGCCGAATGTCCAACGTGTCCGAAGGCAAACCGATTGCAGCAACACCACCAACCGTAGCTGAAATTTTGGCCTTTAATCCAAGTCCCTGCCATTGACATAGCGACAGACGAGTGCGGCGCAGGTTGGACCATCGGTTGACTCGGTGCCGGACAGGGCGAAACAGCTGCAACAGGAGCGGACCTAGTATGGGGTGTAAAGGCCATCAATTGCCATAGATCACCAAAATGCTCTGCGACTAACATTGGGAACATTACAAACCAAACGAAATTGATCGCAACAACGATAAAATAATCTAAATTCTACCCAAACATTTGAAAATGAGAAAAAAGCAAAAGAAGTTTTGGTCGAATTCATTATAATTCTACTTAAAATTTGAATACTGTTTTATTTAGTTTGATTGCGCAAATTGTTTACATCAGACACTCCCCTTAATTCATTGTGTACGTATTTCACTGCCTTTATACTCCTTTTGGAATCAGTTACAATAATCCTTTATAATCATTTTATAATAAGCGTATTGCTAGTTAGGACTTTTATATCAGCCGGGCCCTTTTATAATTTGTTATAAAATCATTATCAAAATTCTTCATAATCCACTGTTGCGTTATGTTTATGCACATGGCCAGATAGATAGTTTTTAACTGGGACGTGACGTGTGGATACGAAAAAACCTAATGTCAATTGCAGCCAGGGGGAACTGTCCAGTCCATTTAATATATGTGAGGCAGAAAGAGTGGCTATACAAGACAAGAGATCAAATGAACAGAAAAAATGAAAAAGAAAACATCTATCCACTGGTTTTGTCTCAGGATTTTAATAGAGAACATGAAAATTCGATTTGTTTGCATTTGGCAGTAGGCCTTTTTCAAATGCTTGGCTAGAAATTCCTTACTTCTTCAATGAATCATGTACAAGAATAGTAAAAATGTTAAATTTAACGGAAAAATGTATGATGTCGACATCAAATAAAAAATTACAGCTGAGCGACCTTGTTTGGAAAGTGTTAACATTTGGCAGCGAACCAAACCAAGTTTCTCATACTATGATCGAATCAACAAATATTCCAAGACCATGTAAACAATCTCTCCGAACTGTCAAAAAGTGAGGTTAAACATTATCATGCAATGTTCTCCACCGAGAGGTTCACTTTAGTTTGTTTACATAATCAATGAACTTTGTACCGCGACTCACCACTTCATTTGCCGCGTTGCTAGGAACTCAAGCAAAAATATACAAAACAGTGTTGCCCAAACACACATTTTGAGTCCCACCATTCTTGCAAAGGTGAAAAAAATACTCAACATTCTTGCATTTTTCAAATTTAAAAAAAATCATTAAAAAATCACGATAGCTCCAAATAGTCTCATTTCAACGGCAATATTCTTAAAAATGTGTAGTCTTTTGAATAAAAATAAGAAAAAAGGGGGTTAGGTCGGACGAGAAAGGTCTATTGAGCCGATTTGTTAACTGTTGTAACGGCATTTAATTAGTAAGGGACTGGAAGGTGAATCATATTTTCCAATATTGAGAGCCATAGTACTCAAGGGAGAGCAAGGAGTTGAAGGAAGAATATTTTAGAAAAGTGTGGAAAGGGTCAGATGAGCAAGCATAGAGTTTCCCGGCGACTCAACCCTTAGTCTGCTACCGCAGGAGTCAGGATCTTTTAGAAATGCGAATCACCTGAGTCTGCGTCATGTCCGGACGAGTGTAAAGTAATTTTGTACTTCATGTTGTCGGAACCGGCTAAAAGTTAAACTTCCACACTAAGCTTTTATTGTAAGCTTGCTCATATGACCCTGTCCACGCTTTTCTAAAACTCCTTGCTCTCCCTTGAGTAGTACGGGTCTTAATATTGAAAAATATACTTCACCTTCAAGTTCCTTGCTAATTAAAGGCCGTTACAACAGAAAGCCGTCTTAACAAAGTTGACAACCGTTTTTGGTTCCGGTGATGGTGTTGAAGACTGTATTTTGATTTGGTTAGTCATAAATGTTTGGACAGTCGATTGTGATGCATTCTTCTCAGAATCTTCCGCGCAAGATTTTTCATGCCGCCTGGTTGCAGTACTTGCACGTAGGAATCTGCCCTTCGTGCGTGCATAGTGTGGCTTGTATAATGTTAGTTTTGTTATATGTAAATTGTATAGTTAAGTGGGAGGGAATAGGTCTTTCGACCCGCATCTTCACCACGTGAATATTGCTGGGAATACCCGGAAAGAAGTTTCTCGAAGTATCAGCTGCACTGAGATCCACCACTCTGAATTGCGACACGTATTGCGGTGACAAGTCATGTACGCCTACCTCTATATGATCACTTTCACCAGTGGGACGAAATTTCAAACTCAGTTAGTGTTTGATTTCTTTGTAAAAAATTAAGAAGTGCATTGCAGTACATGAATACACAGTCGATATGGTTGGGCGGACTTATTTAGTACAGTGTCCAGTCCCCATTGTTATTGGGAATCGCTGTACATCTTTCATATTTCAACGTAGTTTTACTGCGTAGTTATCCGAAAAGAAATCCATTTCTACCGAATATCGAATAGCTACTTGAGCTTGTGCAAACGTTTCCTCCTGAGTTTTCTATTCTTCAAATTCATGATGCTTTAGATGGAATTCGCTTCTGGAGAATTTGATGGCCAATCCATTGTTGTAACCCCATTTCGTTGTCCTCTTTGGGCTTCAAATTTTCGTCTTGGTGAGTTTCAGTAGGCTACGTTTATCAATTTTGACAATTTTTCAGCATTCAAGTTCGAAGAAAAGAGCTCCAAACATCTAAAACCATACATATTGAAGCATCTCCACTAAATTGCTCAGAATTTTTTTCTTTAAAGCTCCATCGACCCACCTCTAGGTAGATTCCTATTCTCACCAGGAGTTTCTACTTGAAATTTGAGCCAACTCGGTCGATTGGATTAACGTGCTTGAAGTTTGCACGGGATTTTGCGACAATTTACATTTTCTAGAATTTTTACCGCTAGGTTGCACAGTATGCACCAGATTATCACAGTAAGCGAATCTTAGAAAGATAATTTGATTACTGTTATTAAATCTTTAATGAAGAGACGTTGGAAAAATATGCAGTTTTAAAGAAAATGTTAATACGACCTCGTTGAACTGAGCATACAAATTTCTAAACCCCTTCTCAAGCGCGTGCATACAGATGCTCGTTTCCACACGCTTTTAAAAATAAAAAAAATATAGTGAAAATTGTGAATAACGTTGAGCGAAATAAAACCAGATGCTGAACGACAGCTCGCAACGCAAACGCAGATTTAAATGCGAACCTGTACGCAAACATGTACAAATTATACACCAAATTGTACACAAACTTATATACGAGTTTGTCTGTAAACTTGTGTGAAAGTTCAGGTGAAAACTTGTATGCATGTTTGTGTGTAAACTTGGCCTAATTTTATATTTAAAATAACGTGCGCTTGACGTAATACTACGTACACTTAACGTATTTTTTTCTACGAACATGTGACGTAATTTTAGATCTGCGTACAAACTTGCAAAGAAATTAAATTTTTGCCACGTTTCCGTGTGAACTTACATACAAGTTTGCAGTAAAATCTGCGTATAAATACAAGTTTGCGATTCATACTTTAGTTCAAGCAAGGGTTCTATTTTGCATTTCACGCAATTTTATATGTAAATGATGCTGGCGCCGGTGGTTGAGTGGTAAGCGTAACCGCCACTCACCCCAACTGGGTCTGGATTCAATCCTAGCCGAGGTCGTTGAGATTTTCTGAGGTGAAAAATTTGTGGTTCGGAAGGCAAGTGAAGTCTTTGTCCATGTGTTGATGGGCCGATATCTGGGGTCCAGTGGGTGGAGTCACCTTTCTGGCGTCGGTAATTGGCGCTCAGTGCGGGCAGAGGATGACGGAACATAAACGAGAATAAAAGATGCACGTGATGTAACACTATTTTTTTTTAAATACGTGGAGTAATTTTTACGAACACTTGACGTAATGTTACATGTAATTCTCTGATGGCATACCAGTTTACGTATTAACATACACAAAAGTATGCAGACTAAGTTTATGTGTAAACTTATAGGTAAATTTGTACCTAACGTTGTATGCAAGTTTGTGTATAAACTTGTGTGTATGCTTTTTAAACTTGTTTGCAAAATATAGTGCACGTAAAAAATTACACATTGCACGTTTTTCTTATATTATAAAATTTTAAGCGCCGCCATTTTACATATAAAATTACGTTAATGTACATAATTTAACATTAAACATGTTCAAAAGAAAAAAAATAACGAAAATAATCTGAAAGTTGATATATTATTCATTTCGGCTAGTTGGTATTGTTCGGCTCAGAAGCATTGCGTACTTTTTAAGGCACGTCGGCTATGTCTGTTAGAGTGGGTCAAAAATTAGATTTAAGCTCGGAGTAATTTTTGGGTTTCACTTGGGCCCTAGAATTATTGTGTAAAACCTAAGCTCGATCCTGGAAACTATAATTTTACACCAACAGGGCAGGATTTCCTTCTAAAAATTAGTCTTGTTTTTATGGAAAATTTAACAAGTAAACAAAATCTCGAAGACCGCGTAATGCTTAAGGAAAAGATATTGAGCAAAAACCGATTGGTAAAATACTTAATTATTAAATTCGTGTTCAGTAGAACATCTTATCAGATTGACAATTCCAGAAAGAACTTGGTCCTATATCCACTGCCTTATCATCACCTTCTTTCTACCGTTCTACTATCACAATTTTTTTTTAATTCTGTGTTCGCAGTGTTCGTAGAATCAAAAGAAATGCAAAAGTTGGTTGGTTTTTTAACTTTTTAAAAAAATGAATAGAAGGTAGAAAATTGCAAACAAGGTTGAAAGTTCCGAAATCACGAAGGAAAGAAACACCAGTGAAATGTGTAATAATCATTAAATTCCTCCGAGTGAGTGTCGGCGATGAGCCGTGGTATTGTTTTAGTGGATGATATATATCGTCTTGTCTGCAATTGTAGTGAGTGATTCTGAATGGGAGTCCTTCCGAACTACCAGCTCCAGTTGGACCCGTTGCGTTGCGTCGTGACGATGATTTTGGCGGTTTGCACACTGACTTCATCATGTTTGACTGCTGATTATCTAATAAGAGCTGCTTAGGAAATGGAATTCATACCAAGCCGACCCATATTAAAACTTTGACAGCACGACAGTCATCATTGCCGGCCGCTCGAATCTCCATAGTTCACGAGGAAGAATAAAGGATAAGGTAGACGGGAAGTGTTGATGCTCCACCTACTTAATGGAAGGAAGACGATTCATCCGACTCTTCCAGAGGTGTTGCGTAGTTGGAAATTTTTGGTATAAGATCTAGGATTCGCTCCAAGCAAGCGATGCGACCTGTAAAGCATAGTTTATTAGGTAGTTGTCTAGTTAGTCAGCGAGCACACGATCACTCGAAAAAGAAAAGATCTTGTTAATTTTTGGTTCTTTTTAAACTCTGGGTAGCCGGCTACCGAGAGTATCCTATGTTTCCTAAACAAAAGCAATTTGATGCTAATATTATCTGCTAATGCGCCAGATCACTATTTATTGCAACGGTATTTAGACATATTTGGTTATTTCTTCTTCTACCAGCTACCTTTGGACTCCAAGAGAAAGTATTAATTTATTAACTTCCTTAAACTTACCAGCTACTATCCCCTCGATTGTAATAGCGTACCACTACCGACACGCTACCAGAAGGCAACACATTCATAGACCCGCAGCTATATAATCGATTCAACCACAACCACAGATCGTCTCAATCTCGCCTGTTTGCTTTAGTAAGCAAAAAGCAAGCAAACTAAAGAAATCGCGGCGTTGCTAATGTAGGGTAGCTGATCTCTTGTTCGTCCTATAAGTGAGAGAGCCACATTTTTGCTTATTCGCGTTACAATCGTTCCCGATTTATCAATATAACTGCTCAATTCATTAGAAGATTAAAATGATTAGGATTAGTTAGGTTATAAACCAAAATAAACTCACAAACAAGCGTACGAACTTCGTTTGACAATAACCGGTGGTTTGTTTACATTCGATAAGTTCATCCGCTGCACCCAAACTCACGAAATTGGAAAAGCAAACAAACCACTGTTCGTTTCTTAATGGTATCTAGCTGGTATCTAGTAAACCTCAATAGAGAAGCTGAGATGGATTTGGGTTCTTATACCCTTCGATTTGTGTTTGATCGGAGAGCTAAACGTGGTTGGTTAAACTGACTGGCACATACTCGGACAGTATGTGTGTATCGAAGAATCCGGAAGGTATAACAAATAGCAACATTCATTCACCGAGTTGTAAGGTATTACCTTTCTCATGAATTGTTCGAAATCCTAGACAAACATGGTGAAATGGTCATAAGTGCACATGAGAGTATCTCTTTGTTTACTTTTTCTTATGTTAATAAGTCGGCTGCTTTTACGTTTTCTGCTTAACTTTTTGTGTTAAAATGTGTTGTATGATGACGCCGTAATAATCGAAAGAGAAAATAAATAAACTTACATAGGACCGTTTGACATGTTTGTCTAGAATTGAAAAATATACACGAATACTAAAATTTATGTCAAATTTACTTAATTTTGAGTATGTCCAAAACTGATCAAAAACAGCTTATCCAGCTTTTTACGTGCCATAATGGCGGCCTACTGGTGATGTTCGTAATACTTCCGGATCATTGGACTAATATAGGTTAATTTCCTCTTACTAGGCGGAAGACCTGAACAACTATTGCCAATATGAGAAATTTTAAACTTTGACGAACCAAACAACCCAACCAACAATTTAGCTGAATAATTGCTTGTACAGACCTTGTTCAGCCAATTCTCTCGTATCAAGTTTCTTCAGCTGTCATTGTTTGTTGGGAATGTTGACCGCCATTATAGCATGTACGTATAAAGCTGGATTGAACGGAAGAACTTGTTTCGATTTTGATTGTGAATAAAA
This sequence comes from Topomyia yanbarensis, assembly GCF_030247195.1. NCBI lineage: Eukaryota > Metazoa > Arthropoda > Insecta > Diptera > Culicidae > Topomyia > Topomyia yanbarensis. The sequence goes on along the minus strand of NC_080670.1, from coordinate 13,372,317 downwards.
GACAAAACTCATAAGTACCCAAATTTAAGTTAAACAATACCTTCTTTCTGCGCATATTTTGGTAAGCGATTCGAATAAGAAATCAGAATCGCAGCAAATTAACCAATTGAATATTCGCCGGTGTTTGTTCAAACACATTCCCGTGTTTGCCTAAGGTAAAACATGCAAATCATTCTGTTTACTGTTTGCTTGTACCCTTGGTGTCTCATCGAAAGCGCCTGTTGGTGCGTCAGTCCCTGTACACTGTAAGGGGACACTTATTTGAACTGACCCACCTCATACACTCAGACACGCAAACGAACGTCGCACACCAGTGACCGATCGAATTGAATAATGCATGGCTTGCTGCGGTGTGGCGAGAAAGGAAGTTGTTTCGCGGTCCCACAACTGCTCGAATCAACCGGTCGGCATTCATTCATGCTGACTTTTGATTCTGTCGTTTTCGCTTTCCCAAGCAGGTATGTCTCGCTAGGCGGCTAACAAAGGCTAGGCTTACTATGTTCTTGGCCGTTGTTGGAAGTTGTTTTTTTATGACCTACGGCAACTGGATCAATGTCCGCGCGGTCAGTGTAAAGTTCAATGATTTTTATTGCATTTTTATTCAACAATTTCATTGAAACGCCAAACAATCTTTGGCGTGTTTGTTGTTATAGAATATATTTACACACACTAGCATAAACAATATACCGTATCAAAGTGACTCATAACTCGATCTCGTTCTAGAATAGGAATCCCCACGCATATTAGTAATCTGTTAACAGCGACAAGCTAGGCGCTGACCTTGAACACTGCACGGAAGTTCACGCAGCTTTCGCCAGGTAGTCGCGTGTCCTTGCGTCGGGCAAGGACTCGATCGTGGAAAAGAACTGGTTTCGTCGTCGCGACTTAAAACCGATCGATATCAGATCATAAATCATCACCATCACCGATGGAATCCACGACCACTATATCAGAGCGTAGAAGACAGCACTTTAATTATCATCTCGCGCGCATGATGGACGAAGCTAGATTCGAAGAGGGAAGCGACGGCATTCGTTTGGGCGATTCCCTCGAGCTATAAATATATAGGAAAATCTATATCGCGGCAAAGTAACAACCAGCCAGGGTGTGTCGCGCTGCTCAAAGATGATGGAAGATGACATTTCACCTCCCCTGGGCGGAGCTTCTTTTTTGCCGACTTTGATTGCGTTGCACTGCTGCAGCAGGTAAACTTATTATTACCGATGCCATTAACAATGGTCATTGCAACCGGCAAGGTTCAAGTGTCAATGGTGGTGTAATCAAGATATTATGACAAGGCAAAATTTAGTGCGACATGCTTGGGGAAGGAATCTTATCCCAGTCACTTCGTGCTGAGTTTTTATGAGTGAACGCAGACGTTTCTAAAAATTATTTGGTTCGGCAAGTGATTTGCAATTGTGGTTATGAAAGCCTCATCTATAATTCGCACCGAATCACACTGCAACGTAGAGACTTTAAATATTTTGGCTGCTGGTCATGTTCGGATTCATGATTGTGGGGGCCCTTGGACCAGTAAAAACGCGTGGAAGTAAGAAGTAACAGTTCTATAGAAATTTTAAAGTATAAACACAAATAACTATCAGTACCGTTTTTACTGTTTACCAAGCATTCTTGGATTAATATACTCATCATAATCCCGGCTGTGACATAAATCTGACTTCGTTTGCTGCAACTGCAGATTGCTTGCCAGACACAAAAAAACCGGTCAATTTCGAATTGTTTTTATGAACGTGTCCACTGGAAAACAGACAGAGAAAGAATGACCGGAACGGTGAGAATGAAGAAACGATGAAAATTCACCTTTTTATTGGAAACACTGAGAAAAGATATGTCCTCAAGCAGGAATCGAATCTGCGATCTCCCAGTCTCTAGTTGGGTGCCGTAACCACTCCGCCATTGAGGAACTGTGATGATGCCATCACATATTCCCAACAGTTGACCTATCGACCCCCAATGTCTCCTATAAGCAGATCGTCACCTCTCCCTCTCATCGATCGGGCTAAATCTCTCTCGTTATGAAAATGGTTTAAAAGCGTCATGAAGTCCGAATAATTCTTTGTTGGCCTGGGCAAGGGGGTCCTAACTGTGAATTTATGGTAAATCTGCCCAACTCCATTATTCATCCTTTATTGCCCATAAACTTCTCATCATTAAACAACGCAATGTAGCTATGGAGATCAAATAACTATTATTGTTTCTGTCAGTATTCTGCTAATCTTCGATTGTTTTCTGAACTTTTCAGTTGCCATTACAAAACGCTCCACTTTGGAATCCTTGAAATAAACCACGATACGATGATTTCATTTCTGTGTTACTCTTAATCCGTTTCTGTGATGCAGATTATACGAGCAAAAACAGAACGACAATCAGAATTTGATGTCATCTGTTCAATCATGGATGGATTAGAAATTTAACGCCGCTGGATGAATAGAATAATTAGTCGATGCGTGCTCAGTTTCCCAGTTAAACCCATTCCGGAACCGGTTCAGAATTCTGAAGTGTACATAGTCAGTATGGTTTCCAACTCAACAACCGATTCCGCTTGTTGAAGTTGAGCTGGAAGTCATACTGACTGGATTCCGTATCAAATTCCGAACGGTTTGACCGGGTTATACCGGAAAATGAACGACAGGGCTAGCAGGAACGTGCTCGTCTATAACATTCATCTAAACCATGCCATAAAGGTTACATCAACCAAAGCCGAATCTCAGTAGGCTGTTCACACCGAGCGACCTAAAAAGAAATATTCAACAAACTGACAGCTGCTTTTGGCGAAAAAAAAATCAGCAGCCCCCGAACGGCAACCTGTGGCTATTTTATTTTGCCTGTCTGCGCGTAGTGTTAATTTATTAAGGCGCCCGAATCAGCTGTTTGAGCTCCTGTGATACCGTGAACCAGAACGCCAACTGCCGCCCAACCGCAGTTCCCATGGCAGTTGGGAGCGGTTGTTTGGGAAAATAATTTACCACGGAAAATTTTCACTTTTCAACCGTATTCGGAAAGTTTACGACGGGTGTGTCCTTGTGCTTTACAAACCGTAACCTAAAATGGACCAAATTGTGGAGGAAAGTGGGGAGGACTCGCAGGCGCCAGAATCCACCTTTGAAGATGATCTTATTCCGAAGGAAATCTCCGACGAGTTTTTCGAGGAGATCTGTGCCAAAGCGAATCTGGTAAGTGGATTGACGTGATACACACGTTTATTTCTGTCACATTCCTGGCTGTTCCAGACTGTGAAAGATCTGCAGGGAAACCAGCAGTATGCACTGGCCGAGGACTTTCAAAAATTGCTGCTAACAAGTCAACAGCTTCGGCAGCAGTTGCAAGATGAGCAGGAAAAGATCGCAAATATGCAGGGTGAGGTAGCGGCCGCAGCTGGGAGGGTAGCGTTAGCTGTATCGATCTCTCAACGGGACCAGGATACGATACAGGTACTGCGATCGGAGATTCAAGAAGCCTGGAAACGGGCGGATGCGGCTCATACGCGAGAGCAGACCGCTCAGGAAGCGATGAACCAGATGAGAGAGAAGCTGGAGAAGTTGGCTGCCGAATCGGACCGGCACGGGGATAAGGATGATGAGTTGATAATTTTGTTGGATTGTAAATTGTTGAAAGTGATTAATCGTCAATTTTCAGGGTGGGAGCTGCCATGGGTAAACACAAGGAGAGTATCCTGCGGGAGCGTGACCGTCTTTTCGCAGAAGTTGAGGAGTTGAACCGTCGGCTTCACACGCAACGGGTGTACACCGAGGAGCTGGAAGCTAAATGCAGTGATACGGAGGCGAAGGTTAAGGAACTGTACAAGGTGTTGGATGAGACTTCGAACGAGGCGTTCCGTGACAAGCGTATGTTGGAGAATCTGCAGATTCAACATACGGAGCTGACGGCGGAACTGGCCGTTATAACCGATGATGCCAGTCGCTTTAAGGCACAGGCTGAGGCAAGTCACAAAACTACGGTACAGCAGGGAATGCAGATGGCAGCGATCAGGACGACGCTGGAGCGGCTTACGACGAGCAACAATCTGCTGCAGGTGAAGCTGGCCAAGGCTCAGGGTGATTTCGAGAATATGGTCCAGCTGAAGGAGAAGGTGACCAACGAACTGAACACCAAAGTTAACATACTAAAGTTGAAGGAGGACGAGAACAACAAGTACCGATTGGAGAATGCTAAGTTGGCGAAGAGTAAGGAGCTGCTGCAGAAGAAAATCCAGGCGGTTGAAATGGCGAAGAGTGCGTTGGATCAGGAGGTGGCGAAACACAAGTGAGTATTTATGGCGCGGCTTTCCAGCAGATGGTGAGTAATTTTGGACGACTTTTAATCGTACTAGCGTTAGTCAGGGGTACAACAATGAGTTGTTTATGGTCCGTTAATGCGATCGTCCGAGTCTAGCGGTATTTTTAGACTGAATTATTGCCGTAATTTACGAATCATTGTTACCTTATTTTACGCCGGTTAATCCTTGCAATATCTCACCGGAATCAGCAGATGCAATAATTTTAATCGCGCTGGTGCAGTGTCGGGCAAAGATTAAACGATTGGAATACGTTTGATTAGATGCTGATTTCGAACCTTTAGTCAACGACGTACAATTGATTAGGAGTGGGCAATTTCAAAAGGTATTGGGGCTAATAAATAGAATGATTAGATAAGGAATAAATCAAAAGTTTAACGCCCTGCTTTTTGCCTAGCTACCTTTCATAACCGGTGCGTTCGGCGTCGCATCGGCTTTCAATTGCGTGACTGATTATAGCGAAAAAAAAAGTCTGAGACACGCAACGGAATGATTAGCTACTTTCGTCGTCAGCACCGTTGCCAAACAGAACTATGTTGTATGACTAGCATCCTCCATATACTAAAAAATGGTCAACACAATTTTTTTTTCGAGTGTTGTCCTACAATGATCTCGGAAGGGATCTACGTCAAAATCACTCGCTATAATTATAGACGAGACGGGAAATGTCGCCCACTAAAACACTGCTTTAGGACAAATGTAGCGGGCCGTGATTCGGAATGTGATATTCATCGTACGGCTCAAATATGTGCAGACGTAGGGACTTCACGATCGCGTGTATCATCGCGAAGGGCTCGAGCATTAGTAGGTTAACGTGTTCAATAGCGTGAGCATTTGTCTGTCGCGTGTGCGTGTATGTAACTTCGTGTATATAAATTCGATTTTATAACCATTCGCATATTCGCGTGTGTTCTTGGACGATCGTGCGCGCACCGTGAATCTGATACTTAGTTTTCAGTGTACGGTTCGGATACTACAAGAGAGTGAGTTCTCCCATATCACTTGAGTTCCCTGTCATAGAACGAGTTATCTAATGAATATGAGTAATTTTATCATTGGTCCTACTGAAGGAATGTAAATTATTTTTCACATCAATATGTTTTGATTGTTATTGAAATAAGTCAAAAATAAGAATAAAGGTCTAGAATTGTCGATTTGTGTTACCACTGTCTCGAATGATGAATGAATAAAAATATAAAACATTTCCCCCATTAGAAACACCATCGTCACCTTCGAGAAGGAACGTGATGTCACCAAGAAGGCCTTCGACCATGCTAAAAAGCAGACGGACGCCGTCGTCCGGGAGCGCGATCTAACCCGGAAGGAACTAACCAAAACCAACAGTAAGTAAACTCAACCCGTATAACTACAGTTATCTAGCTTTTCACCGCTATTTCCCCATTCCCTCCCGCTTCCAGAAACCATAGCGGACCTGATGGATCAGATCATGCTGCTGGAGAAGCAGCAGAAAACGCTGGACAATGAGATCAAGGGACATCAGGCGGCGGCCCAGAAGCAGAGCATGCTGATGATGAAGATCGAGAAAGATCGGGACCGCAATGCGGAGGAGGTGCAGAATCTAAGCGACAAGCTGGAGCAGATGAACGAGGATCTACTGTACCGACAGAATCAGATCGTCGAGCTTCGGGAGAAGTTGAAGGAAACCGAATCGAAGCTGTTCCAGTGTCAGAACTCGCTGGAGTCGACCAGAAGCGAGAGGAACATTTTCGAGCGTGACTTGGGAACTTGTATGAAGGAGAATGATGGTCTGAAGGATCGGCTGAAGACGTTGGTGCACTCGGTGGATCAGTTGAAAGATGAAAACACCAACAAGGTGGCAGAACTGTTCAAGGCAAACAAGACGATCGATAAGATTGAGAAGGACAAACAATCGCTGAAGACAGAGTTGCAGAACATTTCGACTACTTTACAACATACAAAATCTGAATTAAACGAAAAAATGATGGAGAATGCTCGGTTGAACAAAACGCTGACGGAGGATGCGGCAAGCATGATGCGACTGAAGAAGCAGCTCGATGGAACCATCAACGAAAAGGATTTGATTAAGATGCAGCTTACCCAACGGGTGGACGAGATTAACAATCTGACGGAAAAACTCAACATGCTGAATATGGCTTTGGATCGGGGGGAGACTCAGTACAGGGATCGCTTGGACGACATACGGCTGTTGAAGATTGAGATCAGTAATTTGCGTTCCCAGAGGAATTTGCTGGCCCGAGGTTTGGCGAATACGGCGGATATGCGGCAGGAGGTACTTCAACTGAATAGAGTACTGAATCAGGAACGCGTCAAGGCAAGGGCTTTGGAAGATGAAATGCTAACACCGATGAACATTCATCGCTGGCGCAAGCTAAACGGAAAGGATCCGGAAAAGATGGATCTGATTGTGAAGGTGCAGACACTTCAGCGACGAGTTCTGTACCAGTCGGTCACGGTTTCGGAACAGGAAAAAACCATCAAGCAAGCTGATAAAGTTTACGGCGAGCTGAAGGAGGTGGTCGAAAAGTTACCCCACCAGAAGATGAAGGAGCAACTGTGCGCGACGCAAAGAGCCCTCACGGCGAGAACTAAGAAATTGAAGGCTCTCTCGGCGGAGATTCGAATCAAAGAAACCGACAGCAAGAGTCAAGAGTGTATGGTGGAAGAACTGAAGAAGTCGCTGCTTGAGACGAAAAAAGAGCTGGTTAATGAGGTAAGTTTGAACGTTTTCGTTTGCAGAACTTTGAATTGAATCATCATTTCAGAAACGAGAAAAGCAGAAACTTGCGGACTCGGTTCGTAATGCTTTCAACCCTGGGGGCCGATCACAGTCTCACCAGAGTAAGGTGATTGTCATCCATCAGCGAAACAGTCAAAGCGGTGGATATCGCATGTTAGGATCTGGATTCAAAGTCCTCTGCTAGTAGATTCGATCGGTGGTGAGTAGTAGCTAGTTATATAAGTTTCTTTGTTTTCCTGCGGTTATCGCGAAATATTCTGGTGTGGACACGTGAATCTACGGAAGCCGATATTCAAATACTTTAGTATAAACACTGCTTGTGTGTGCGTGTGAGGTGTGATAAATAAATATTTGAAAGTACGGAAATGTGTTTGGTATTTTGAAGATCTCAAGTGTTAAGCAGAGGTCGTTAGATAAAAATCGTAGATACAGAACACTAGATTAGGATTGTTGCTGATGATGCAGATTGCTCTATTTCTTTCACTCATCTTAAGTTCCCATTAGTTTGACGTTTATATGGTATTGAACTGTCGAAGTAATGAGCTCTCTACGAGAACGAAAGCGAACTATATCATCAGCAACAATCCTAATTTAATGTTTTATATCTACTATATGAATGACATGTTTCAATTAGTTTTTATTTACTGCGAATCTAAATTCTCGATAATTACACCTACTTAAAGACGCACCCATTTGATACGCATCGATTGCGCGAAACAAAGTTTAACTTCAAAAATTGTACGGGACCTAAAATATTTACAGTTCGAATTCACATTAGGGTGTTATCAAACAAATGTTTCACAACGGAACAAATTTTGAACTTGATCTCATATTTTAATGCATTGATGTTGAGCAGTTCGTATGACAAGGCCAAGGTTCACCATACACCATTGGTGACAGATTTGATTATAGCTACATGGCCATGAACAGAGTTCGTGTGTTAACATTGTGTTTAGTTTACATTTTAGCACGTTTCAATGGTGTTCCTTTAGACGCACAGGTGCTGATGTTCAAAATTAGTCGCCATCGGGGAAACGTTCGTTTCTATGTACAACTTATCTGAAGTATCTGCTGTTCAATAGAAACCGCTTTTTGTCGAGCTTCGTGCATAATGTTGCAATTCAGCTTTTCGTTTTGTTTGTTACTATTATGTCGATTTCGTAGATATATCTGTTAGTTGACAAAAAGGACAGTTAATGATCGCGTTTATCTACCAATACAAAGAGCATGACCTTGAGCTTGTGCGACTACCCAGTTATCGATCTGTACTAGTTGAAGTTGCACAGGGAATCAGCAGATAATTATGCTTGGGAGTAGCGAAACATATTTCAGTGTGCAAATTCTAGTAATCGCAGTGTTAATTAATAACTGCGCCGGCCAGGCTAGAACGTAGATCGCGGAAGGACAGGGATGGAATGTTACAAAATTCAAACTTTAGACTTACTCCACTCTACGTGACTGGTTTTCACCTTTGAAAGTGATGGTGGAAAAAAACGCGAAGTGTCATTTTTTTCGACAAACTGATCGTGACATGACATTTGTGTGTAAAATAAAGGTTGGCTCTACCCAAATCTAGTCTCGAAATTGCCCCAAATCATATATGGTAATTCGATCAATTAGGATACGGAGGTAAAAAGAGGTGCACTCACCTTAAGGACATTTACCGTCATCATACGATCCCGGGAATAGCTTGAGGGTCTCCTCGCCGTTGTTTTGTTTCCCTTTCCTCCCTATCGTCCCGGTGCTACACTCGTGTGGTTGTCCGAAGTTGGCAAGAGGTGCATTCAATTGGTTCGACAAAATTGAACGGAAACACATCGACTTCTCACTACCCTTTGCCTCGCCCTTTCCTCGACAGGATCACTACAAATTTGCACCATAAAACCCGAGAACCGGTTCACGCAATTCCGGCAATAATCACGCACAAAAGCGAGTAGAGTCCCGAACTTCCGATGCAATTTCCGGTACACTTTTTATTCCTTTTTTGGAACCGGTTTTTCTTATCACGAGTTTTTCACCCCGTAGAGGACCACCATAGGCGGATTGCTATGCCAACTTCTCACGCCAAAAGGGCCTTTTACTTTTTCCCTAGAGAGAACGTGCTTTTCTGCTGGGTGAAATTCTCAGCCGATTCCTTCACATCACGTGCTGCAACCCAAAGCCGATATCAGTCGTTTAACGGCCTTCATACTGCACCACTAAACACTACACAACGGAACCGAACCGAATGAAAACGGTCGATCCATACAAAATCACCATTGTTCTTGTTTACGACGAATGCAAGATCGTGTTTTAGCGGCGCTGCAAGATTGTCCATTATCCGGCGCGAGTCGACGACATTTCTTGGTGATGGGTGACCCTCTCGTCTGGATGTGATGGCACTCCCTTCTTAATCGTTGTACCAGCAGCTCCCGAAATCTGCCGCGAATACTGTTATGCTGTACACACCTGATTCTGTTATGCCGAAGAAAAATTTGGTGGTTTCATCTACGATCTGTTCCGATGATGGCAACAGCGACGTCCGCAACCAGGAAGCATCAATTGAATCTGCGTCGCAAACTCAAATCAGCCACGTCACTTAGACTGCCTTATTCTGCGCGGCGTGTGACGTGAGACGACTAAACTCACCTCACTTCATGTGACTTTTCTCACCCGATTCTGAGAGTCGACTCGGGTGAGGTGAGATTTCCCATTGCGGTTAAATGGGCGTCTCACGTCACCCGAAGTGATTCTTCAGAATTGGGTGAGAAAAGTCACATAAAGTGAGGTGAGATTAGTCGTCTCACGTCACACGCCGCGCAGAATAGGGCCGAGAAACTCGAAGGAAATTTTCTTCTAGTCACTAGGTGACGTGACTGACAATAGGGCGCCTGATATTGCTCGTAATAGATAGAATAACTGTACACGGCTTCTTTTTAGGCTAGTGCCCATCTCCGCCGTTTCAGAAGGACATGATCTTAGTTTTTTACTCCAACATTTTATCAGCCATTTCCGCTAATTTGGCAATTGTGCCATCGGTGATTGTTAAAATGGCTTTTACATTCTGCGGCATGGGTTGGAAGAAAAGCATCTTGTGTAGAACCTCGGCTACGTGGAATCTAGTTGCTAATTCCTGTATTTTTGCAAGCAAGTGTGTTGGTCGCATCTTTCCCAGGTCGCACGAACTCAGTAAGCGTGCTTTCACCGTCTCGTACTTATTTTCCTCGGGCTGATTACTGACTAGATTCGTCACATGGCATATCACGGACTGATCAATTTTGGCGACAAGTATTTTGTGTGGTTACGGACGACATTATCGAGCATTTCTTCCAAAAGTCCGAAAGCTTTACGCTCAGACTCAACGACACACCAGGACCGTACTTCAGCACCACAGGCACCATGCTGCAATTCGGAGTGATTGAGTTTTAGTGTTATGAGAAAAATTTCATAGTACTCACCTGTAATGGGAACCCAGAAGTTTCCACCATCCATGAAAGGGCATCTACATGCTGCACTATAGTAGCGACTTTTGTCTACAGCTCGGCACAGGCTGCACTCGACTGGCGTGGTTTATGTCTTGAAATCAGGAGGATATTCCTCAAATTGATTAAACAAAATCGCTTGAGGTTGGGTTCATGAGTCCAATACGATCATTTTCAAGTTAGGGTCCAAACTGACGTTAAAGGAGACGATGCTCATTTAACTGATTTTCGTTGCTTTGGCAACCAATTTGATCAAGTCAGCCCTCTGCGTCATTTCAGGATTCGTCCGTGCCATGGCGGTAATTTCGTCGTTGGTAACTTGTAGTCGTATAGGACCAACATTTATTCACTGGTTTCGCCCAAATTAGAGTTGATACGACATCTTTCCTTTTCCATTTCGAATCGGACAGACATATTTTGTGCCAAGTCGGATCCATTTTTTAAACATGAAGCATCCAGCCATCGTTCGGTTCAGATAGAAAGATTGTTCACAACTTTATAATTGCAGCGTCGCTAAAGAACTTGACCCTATACCCACTGCTCTATCATCGATGTGATGTGATAATTGAAGACAACCTAACCATTGATGTACGTTTAAAATATGGCTTCATAATGATACGATGACCGGAGGGACACACAAACAACTCCCTCAAATAACCACGATTCGTTATGAAATCAAACCACATGAAACGTGTAATGGAATGTAATACATCACCCGGTAGCCAGTAGAACTTAACACAAGTATAATAAATTCAGCGAATTTTTGATTACCTTCTGTTTATACAGTATTCACAACATTTAAAATCTTGACTTATGGTTTCCGTACGTATCTTCTCCTTTCAGTTTCCACGGGAGTGTGTGATTTTAACTGTGTGTGTGTGTGACTTATTAACTTACTCGTAGCATTATTGTTTGATGTATTTAGTTTCTTTTCTCTTTTTGATGTCGGTTTTTTTCGTTTGGGAAACTAGCCACTAGCGTATTCTTAGCAGTAATGTATTCACAAAAGTATTAATTTACATGCTACTTGTTTTTTTTTGAAATGTATAGTATATCTTTCTATTTTCAATACGTTTAATTTTCTTTGTAAAAAAGATATCACTCCAATTATTTTTTAAATGTTTTTGTTAGCTTTTTTCTTTGCTTTAAGAATTTTATTTCGGAAAAAATAAGAGATTATGTGTTTCAATTACATAGCTTTTTGTTACATTAAGAAACGTGCTCATTTAACTCGTGATACACAGTGCTTTTTCGGATTTCAAATAATTTTCTTTTTTTCGATCTCCACAATTAGAGAGTAGTGCAATTTGCATTTGGATAGACAACTAAATGTTCGCCGCAACGGAACTTAAATGGTTTAGCTATATTTTATCTTCATAAACATATTGACTAATAGCTAGTTTTCAGTTTGCACAGCATAAACGAAACACAACTTTGCGCTACTTTTCGACACTCAAACGCAAAATAATTCAAGCTACTAAAGTTGATTCCTCCCGTTTTTTCGTGATTCCGGTTTCACCCTTTCTCGTGTGAATAGTTACCGTGAAGAGACCAAACAAATTTTGAACCATCTAATACATCGATCGATCGATACTCGAGTCTTTTATCCATAGTTTAACGTGTTTATGAGAGGAATGTTTGTCGATTAACGTTTTATGTTTATATCATATTTCGAAATAAAATGGAATAGACACAAGACAGGATGAAAACTGGGCGGGAGTTAACCGTTAACACTTGTTCTAATCGGGTAGAAGGAAACAATATTTTTGTCACATTTTCCGGCAAAACTGTATAAAAAGTCGCGTGTAATATTTAGCTAATGATATTGTTTACTTATGTTGTTGTAACACTTGCTCAGCATAGTAACGAAATTGAAAACACTCGCCTTACGCCAGTAGCTTTGCTCACTAATGTTAAATTGGAAAGTAAAGCACGGCTACCGTGAACTCTCTAAGAAAGTAAAACAAGTAAACTATAAAACCTTGAACCAAAGAGCTAAGCTTCTTGAGTAACTCTAATTTCTTTTAGCGTGTACAACTAAAATGAATCTAAAGCAAAACATATTTCTTTCTGTTCAAAACAATTGTCGCATACCGAAAACAGAAACACAAAAAAAACCATAAACACATACGACTAAACGAACCATGCACAACTTCTCAAACGCCAACCTCGCGGACAAAGCACTCCCGGCAGACTCGCACCGCCTTAGTCAGTCCATACTTGGGCAGTGGAGCGGTCGTGCTGGAACAAACCCCGCAAAACACTCCGCCACAGTTTCTGCAGTGATGGCGCCTTCGGAAAGGTGTAAACGACGAAGCACAGGCCATACAACGTGGTGCATCTCCATCGGGAATCCACCGTGGAGGTGCTTCCGGCATACGTCGTTGTTCTTCCATCGGGGACACTCCATTCAGCGGACTGTTGGGACTGGATCGGCTCCTGCCGTATTCCCCTTTGGATCCAATCGCACTGTGTCTTCGGTGGCTGTCTCGTAGATTTGATCCAACAGTTCCACCACCTCCACCTCCTTCCACCACGATCGACGCTTCACTCAGACTCACGCTTCTCTCCTGCGAGCTTCGGCTGGAACCGGAACTACCTCCTGTGACCACGGAAACGGATACGTTCACCGTCACACTTCCATTCTCCGTCGAAGTCATCATAGTTCGCGGAGCAGAAGAAGCTCTAACCGGTGATGATCCTGGCGAACCAAATACCGAATCCTGCGAATCTTCCACGTTAACCTCCTCGGCCGAATAAATGCTCTGACTTGAGCCGCCACTATTCTGACCGGGCGTGATAACGTCCTGCTCACTGGCTCGGAATTCAAACATATCGGTTGGATCCGGTTCCTTCGGTTTATCGGCAGATTCTATGGCCGGTTCCGGAGGCATTTCCGGCTCCGGTGGCGAAGAGTTGATGATAAACACACTCTTCAACATCTGCCGCAGATCGGCAGCAAAGTTAGTCTGCAGCTGGTCGGCAACGCCGGCAATGCACACAAATAGACGGTGCAGAAGGTTCTCCGTTGTCCTGAAATGAAAGTGTTATAGTTTCGACAACAACAACCGAATAAACCGACACTTACTTAAATTTTATCCTTCCAGCAGCTCGAATGGCTAGTGCAACTTCCTGAGCGGCATCACCGCCACTGCTACCACCGCTACTGCTACTGCTGCCGCATTCACTTTGACGACCCGACGACGGTGATGTATCACAGCTTGAATATGCCGAACTACCTTGAGTCGTAGTAGCGGAAACGGCACTCGCCTTATGCTTAGAATAATGTTTCCGACCGGTTGTTGTTCCGCCACCCGTTCGATGCCGTCGGTGTCTGTGATGTTTGTCCGAGTATTTTGATGATCCACCGCTAGTACCGGGATCGACCAACTGATGACCGACCCGATAGGTATTACACAAGGTAGTTTCACTGTCTTCTACGTCGTCATCTTCCCTTCGTTCATACTCATCAACTTCGCCTTCCTCCTCGGAAGACTCACTTATCTCTCGAACACTGGTCACTGGTCGCTCCGTGTCTAATTCTGGCGAGTGGTCCAGACTTGAGTTGGCCGTTCCAAGACCGGAGTCCACTATTTTTTGGTTGGTCTCCGATAGTATCTGTTCTATCCGAGCATGGGGAGAAACTCCCGCGTTCAACTCATCGTCAGTGGCTATAAAACTATCTGTCAGTGGTGCTTCGTTAGTCTGCAACAAATTACCAAAATTGGTGTTTGGGATCAGGTAGCCCGAAGCGCAATCCGACGTCACTAGGCCTTCTTTGAGGACGTCGTCCTCTTCGTCATCATTACCATTTTCCGAAATTGCGTCTTCGTCTGCTTCCTGAAGCTGATTATCGCTATCTACAGTACGGTTAGCATAAAAACTACTGTCCTCACCCTGGTCTTGATTATCCTTATCACTATTATTATTATTATTATTATTCACATTAGTCGTCACGATAACGACTTCGTCTTCCTTCGGCGAAGCCCGGCTGTTATCATTTCCGTTTTCATCACAGATTAGTTGTTCCTTCAAGCTGATCTCTTCGTTGGTGCAAAGCAGTTTCTCCAACTGGTACATCTCGTGCTTTGTCAGCGTCCTCAGCAGATCTCGCATTTTGATCAGTAACTTCCGAAAAGGACGGAACATTTCGGAAATGTTATCCGCCGGCTGATCCATGTTCAGTGGCCCTTCCTTGAATATCACCAACCCGGCGACTATGGCCAACCGCGGAATCGAAAACATCAGCGCCGGGTCGTAAGAGTCTACCTGGTCCTGCTCTAGCAGACCGATCTTCAGCGCCCGTTGAAGCGTCTCCGAAAAGAGCACACAAATAAGCTCCTGCATCTCGTACTCCTGTTTCGATTTGACCTGTACCATCGCGCTAACGTACAACAGTTCGAACTCTGCAAATAACCGGTCGAATATCTTCAAGCTCTCGTACAACTGCTCCGTGGCGGCATCGTTCACATCCAGCCGGAGCGTTAAACTGTTCGGTGTGTTGTTCCGAAAGCACTGCTCCCGCAACAGATTTCGCACGTTGTCCAAACTTTTCGTGACCGCTTTCGCCAGCGGACGCATCGTTACACTTTCCACTTCCCGATTCATGATAGAGGATCCCGCTGCTAGGCACTCGGCACCGAACCACAGCTGGCCGGCTAGACTCTCCTGCAGTACCTCCTCCGGAAACTTGGCACGGAAGGCTCGCGGGGCACGGTCCTCTCCCAGCAGTTCATCCATGATGTGATTGGTGATGGAGAGCACGCGGTCCTGGAAGAAACGAAAGAAAAGAAGAGATTAGTATTTTTTGGGGGGGCGAAATGTATTCGATATGGGAAGATGAAGCAGTACGATGACGAATGACGATCTGTTTTTTCAAATGTTCACTGGTGGTTGTTTTTACGGATCTTGTGTTTCTGCGTGATCTTCATGTCGTCTTCTTTTTTGGTGATTACCACGACCGGTGTACTGGATGTTTGCTTATGGTTGCCGAGGTTTATCTTTTGGCCAGTTGTCTGTGGTTTAGTGCTGGAAGACTGTTTGTCTGTGTTTGTTGTAGTAGATCCATTTTCCGAAGCAATTTAAGCGTATGGTTTACCGTAGTGTGCCGCCTGGTTGCTGAGCTGAGTTAGCACGTGGGTGTCTGACCGGAGTATGTGCACAGGGTTCTTTGAATGTACGTTATACCTTGAGCAGATTTGCATTCGAAAGTCAAATAAGATGAAATAGGTTGGTGCAGCTTCATTCTAAATCCAGTTGAAAAACCGGAGAAAAAATTTCTTCAGGTATCCTTCGTAACGGATTCCCCTTCTCCGTATTTCGATACAAGTTTTTTAATGAACTCGGAGCTGGTGCGCTGTGCTAAATCATGCAGGCTGATTTCAGTAAACTCCCTGTCAATATAAACGGAGTTCTTGGTTTTCGTGTTATCGTATTCAACGTCGTATTGCATGTACTTCAACGCTGTAAAGAGTTCTGCATCGCTTAGCATATTGGACGTTATCAGCGCCCCATTTTTTGTATGGTGTAGCTGGAGGTGTGTCACTAACGTAAGATCATGGTCTTTTCACCTTTAACAACTGTTCCACCACACACACTGTAGGTCTTCTTCGAGTCGATCAAGACAGTATTTTCCCTTAGTGGGCTCACTTTGTTTTTTGATTCACTCATCTTGCACACGTGCACACGAGGTTTTTTTTGCTACTCGCGTGTAGAAGTAATGAAGCAATGCGAATAAAATTTGTTCGATTGCATTTTTGTAGGTGAGCGGTGTGTTTTTAGCGTCTGGTCTGTGCGAAATCAGTCGCTAGATTTTTCTGTGAGCATTTCTTAATGATGAGCAGTGTATGTATGAGTGGGTGAAATAATTCTATTCTGACCTGGAAATTTACATGATCAAATGAAGCGTTTTACGCCATGCTGTTGCTGTCGCATAGGTAGAATGTTCCATTTGTCCTCACCATGCAGATACTGAGGTTGCAGCTGCTTACCAAGCACTACATTAACCATCCTTGTTCCGCTCCCATAATGCACCATTAGTTTTAGAATGTTGTATACTTTGAATATTTGAAGATCTCATTTTTTTAAAATTTGTAGACTGCTCGTTTTTTTTTATTCTATGGATCTCGATCAAGGATACTGGTTCGAGTTCTAAGATCAAGGACACTAGTTCCAGGATCAACGATCCTGGTTCTAGATTCGTCATGACTTCAGAACGAAATAATAAGGATTCTTGGAGTCACGCTGCTGAAACCAGGATCAATGATCCTTCATTCTAGAACTCCTTGTTTCTGAATCCTAATAATAATTGACCTATCCTCAGGGATCTACGATTCTGCAACTTGATTCTTGTACCTCATTGATCCTTGATTCTGGAACTCAAACGGTTCTTTTTCTGAGTCCAAAACAAGATGAACTAAACATCTTTGTACCCAGAATTCCTCGATCCTTTATTCTATAGCTCGAGAATTCTTTAATTTGGAACTTATGAACCGTTGATCGTGGAACTCAAGGATTCTTGATATTGAAGCTCAAACATCAAGGATCGTAAAGATTTTTGATCCTGGAAATCATGGATGCTGGTTCCAAATGCCAGGATCAAGACCCTGGTTCAACAATCCAGATCGCAGCGTTCAGAACCAAGGATCCTGATTCCAGGATAAGCTAATTACCAACTTCTAGAGACCTTAATTAAACCATCTTGCATACCATCAGATTGAGTTTTAAGCACTGACACTAAGGAAATCTGTCAACTGTTCTCCGACAAATTTTCAAGCTTTTTTTCAACGAACGCCTTACACCCACAAGTCGCAGCTGTCGCGAATCCTACTCCTTTAGAACGACCCATCAACCGAATTTGCGTTGATTATGCTGTTATGCTTACAGTAAACTCCAAGCGTGTAGTTCCCCGGGTTCAGATGGTATACTTTCGTTTTCTATCAAAAAATGCATGAGCGGGTTTCTTGAACCACTTCGACGAGTCTTTAAGCTAGCTCTCACCATTGGAATATTTCCTACCTGTTGGAATGCGGCCTACATGTTTCTGGTTCATCAAAAAGGGACACAAATTTCGTGCGATTCCAAACTATTTCTTTCACTCTAAACACAACAACCTATGCATTCGGTGGATTCGTAGACGAATTGCAAACCGATGCCATTTGCATGGATCTATCCAAGCTAGATAAATTTGATTTTTACGGACAATTTCATCAATGGTTTCGTCCCTATTTCGAATGAAGGTAACTCCAAATCAGCATTAAGGACTGTCCTACTACACCATTCCTTGCTACATCCAGCATCCCGCAAGGAAGCCACCTCGACCCAGTAATATTTCTCCTCTAGTCTAATAATGTTAATATCAAAAGACGACTTGAAGATTGCGGGATTCAACCGATGCCAAATTTCTTCAAAGTAAACTGGACAGCTTCAGTACGTAACGCGATCTGAACAAAATCGTACTAAACCTAAGCAAATGCTCAATCGTCATGTTTGTGCCGAAACGTCGTCCGATCCAGTGCAACTACCGTTTGTTCGACTCGAGGATTTTAAGACACTCTCACGTCAAGGTTCATGTAGTCATCTTGAATTTGGCACTAACGTTCAAACTACATACTTCATACATTGTGGATAGCTAGAGTTTATCTTGCGAATAGCCAAAAACTTCAGTGACGTACGCTGTCTTAAATCGCTTTATTGCACGTACTCTCAATGTTAGAATATTGTTCTGCTGTTTGGAATCCCTACTACATCAATTGGGTTGATAGAATCGTGGTTGTTCAACGCTCTTCGACATCTCCCATGGCGCAACAGCTGCCGAGCTACTAAAACCGTTTACAGTTAATACACCTCGGTACTTCAGCTCTCGAGCCTTATTTATCTCGGTCTTATTGTCTGCCAGAGTGGATTGCTCTACAATTCTAAAACGCTGGGTGTTTCAAGCCCGCATTCGTTCACTACGTAATAACTCTCTTCTGCGACTACTTTTCAGGAGAACCAACTACGGTTACCGGACTTCAGTGAGTTTTCAATAGAGTTGCAACAGTATTTGACTTCCACTTGACGAGAAATACGATATAAAATAAGTTTTTAACTAACCTCAAACGTTGCTGTAGATACAACAAATGAACAATGATTTCTCAAGTTCTGGATTCTTGTATTCATTGATTTTTAGATGTTTTATTATTTATTGAACTCATCGATCTGCCAATTTGAGGAATAATGTACTTAGTTGCCTGCATAATTGGAATGCAGAAATCATTATTTAAGACTAGGTATTACGCAACGGATTTCTTGAAAGACCATCTCGACTATAATAGTTATTAATCATTGGCTTCTAAATTCATTGAAACTTGGATTTTTGCTTATTAAATTTTTCTATCCCTTCGTTTATTTATTTGGCTTTAACCCAGAGCGTCATTCACCTGGTTCAGAATAATTAACGTTTAGTTTTGTAATACATTTCTTTTTCTATCTTCCCTGCAGAAGTCTGGGATTTTGAAGACACGTTTTGGTCGATGTGCCTTCAAAAGCGGGTGTTTATTGGTTTATTCTTCTATTTGCACGTTGAAGTTTTTGGAACATAATTTGCAGTTGCGGTTCTAAATACTTTTAAAGAGTGCCGCATCGACCACGAGGTAGTTGGTGTAGATTTTAGGCGCCGTGGTCGAATTCAGCAGGGTCTTTAGAGCAGCACTGAAACGAGCTATCAGGTTTCTTCCGGTAAGATTCAATACTACTGCAACTGTTTATTATATTTGTTTTCATGTGTTCCAGGGATGGTGCTGATGGCATAGTGGAACCCAGTTGGAGTAGTATCGGTCAGGTGAAATGCCGGAAGCCATCAGTTGGGACACGTCCCCATAACGTTGTATATAATATGAACGCTTGACGAGCATCCGATC
Source organism: Topomyia yanbarensis (assembly GCF_030247195.1). Lineage (NCBI taxonomy): Eukaryota > Metazoa > Arthropoda > Insecta > Diptera > Culicidae > Topomyia > Topomyia yanbarensis. The sequence goes on along the minus strand of NC_080670.1, from coordinate 13,352,901 downwards.
CGCATTTTTTGGGTAGAGACAGCTTCCGGAAATAGTGAAATCGCGGTTGACAAGTATCGTTCCCTGTGAAAATTTTCCTTCTCTATTATTATCTAATAGGTGAGTTGTGCCAAATACTATTTCTTGGTTGGAATGTGACGATTCTTTCCCTCCAGTTCAACGGAAGATTATTGTCTTGCCGGTACAGGACCTGACCAATGTTTTGGTTTCTGTTTTCTTCGCGGCTCAGTTGTGCTGTTGAACCAGATGTCGCCCACACGCGCGCCAAGCCTTGTACGTCCACATCCGCATCGGACGCCGATGGCATGGTTCCGTTGTCCAGGTGTGTAGAGATTTAAAGGTGTAGTAAGCAGAATTAAATAACCTGTTCCGTAGGAACGTGGGCAGTTGGCATTGTCTTCTAGCATTACCTTTTCCTCAGACGAAACGTGTGTGGAATCAAGTGAAATCGACACTGTATATTGCTTCACTGTGCACTACCAGTGGTTGAGATATCGGTCGGTTTGTAATAAGCCAGTCCAGATGATATGAGGAGCTTACAAAGGTTCTTTGGTTCAGTGGGGAGTTGGTATTTTGCATCGGTGGCTTGTCCGTATGGTTCTAAAATACAGTTTTTTGTGTCGACAGATGGGTTGTGGTGATAGTTTGGGGGGCTCCAAAATAGGGTGCGGCAGTCCAAACCGATCTGAACATTAGAAGTGTGCTATTGGGGGGAATAATAGATATAGGTGCCCCATTTGATGAGTTAAAAGATTTCTTGTGTGCTTCTGAAATACAGCGAGTCAGAAGACTAGTGGTATTTAGGTGTTACATGTCTAGCAGACCCAGGTACTCCTGTCGACAGCTGCTGGAAGCTCCGGAACGTTTGAATCGGAGTATACACGAAACAGAAAGTTCGTTGAGTTGTTTTTGTTGGTTGAGGGGATGGCGTGAGGCTCACAGGGGTTACTGTCGATACCTCGTTTTGTCGTCCTTTAGATTGAGCTAAAAAAGGTCAGCAACAACTCTTAGCAAATTAAGCTATGTTTCCTCTTGAATCGGGTCGATATAGATTGTGTCCCGCGTAGAACCGTGCAGACGACGATCTGCAAGTCTCTTGCATTCACAAATTAAGTGTCACCACCAGATTCGTTGGACTCGTGTGTGCCCGACTCTGAGTCGTGGAAGAACACGAGTTTAAGAATACAAGTCTCGTTCAGTCCATTTCTTGAAGTCTTCTTTGATCATGCGGCAGTGACCGGAGCTGGAAAACTATTGCGCTTCGAAGTTAAGACGTGATTTGAGCCTAACGATTCTGTTGATGTCAGTTCCAGGTACGTCTCTAGAGTACATGGAGGCATTTCGTCGGAGACAGGTTAAGCGATCAGCTTCGTCGTTGCCATTTGTAACGGTGTGGCCGGGAATCCAGCAGAGTGTGGTAATAAGGTATAGTGGAAATTTAATGGATGTCGGGAGTTCCCTTTTTCCACAATAATGAGTACGTATAGCGAATCAGATAGTCTTACCACTGGGTGGTTTCTTGGTAGTAGCGAAGAGTATTGCGACTGCTTCGACGGCGAATACTGAACAGCCTGCTGGAAGACGGTACGAAATGTCAGGGTCGAGCCCGTGAACACCAAATCCGACACGATCGCCCAGTTTGGATCCATCGGTATACAGCTTGCAGTGGCCAATTTTTCTGTTGTATTAACTGAGTCACCAGGTTCAGGTCGAAGTTAGCTTTCTTGTCATTCCAGTCGCGGTCATTGAACCTGTGGACCCATGTGATCTCCGGTAAATCGACTGAAGATACTATTGGCAGTCGATTTTTGAACGCACTCGTCAGCTCCGAAGGTTTTCTCCATAAAACTAGCTGCACCTCTTAAAATCGTGATGGCTGCAATCCAAGAAAAAGGGTAAAATACCTCTCTTTTTTAAACATATTGTCTCGATTGGTGAGCTAGGTAGGAGCTGAACCGTTGTAGGTGGGAGGGAGCTCAGAGGCAAGTCGTCGACGAAACCATTTTATTCGGCTCCATAAATCAGCTTACTGGTTATGATACTCTGGATAATGTTAAGTAATGTGTGGTGGTTGCTTCTTCGGTGCCGGGCTGACCTTGCCAATTTTTGTCTTTCCCGTGATACACCAAGCCCTAGAACTTTTGGATTGTTGAATACCCGAAGCTCTTAATGTATCATTAAGCGATTTATAGTTAGGTGGGTGTCAGAATTTTATGCATTTCAAATTTTCAACTATATACGAATTCTTGATTAGGTTAGCCTCTGAGCTTTACGAGTAAAACGATAAACTTTTTACGCATCCTTGATTTTTTTCAAAAAAAACAAATTTTGAATTTGTCTCGGCGAATTTTGAGATCATTGATTTTATTTGAAAATAGTTTGTCAATATGTACACTACCGTCCTATGCATATATTAAACAGAGCTCACAGTAGTACCGCAAATAGCAACTGTCACTGTTACTGTATCCATCCAGAGATCAAATTCACAATCTGCCGTTTATCAAAACCATTGAAAACTAACTGGTGACTAACATATGTAAATATCATTAAATCCACTGCCATGTTGGCAAAGTAAAGGCAAAGCCTTGGTACTACATTCCGTTGTGGAACTTGACCTCCTGTTTCGACAACTTCTTCGTTGGTTTCGTTCCTATCTCGGTGGAAGGCAACTCCAAATAAACATTAAGGACTATATATCGGCCCAACATCCGACATCCCGCAAGGAAGCCATATATGGCCATATTATGGCCAATAATATTTCTCCTCTATTTTGTTGACGCTAACGTTGGCAAGTATCGATTCTTTCCAATATTATCCATCTCTATTTTTTTTTGTTCCAGGACCTGTTCACCTCAGTGGTGGGTGCGACTTGCGGCCGGTTAGGTCAGTTCGTTTAGCTACTCTTAGGAGGTTTGGGAAATTCGGGTGTTTTCGTGTGAAAAACGATTTCTTAATTTGGGGTGCGACGGTTGTCCTACTCCGATTCAAGAGAATATTGTTGCCTTGTCGACAGGGGGCCGTCCGAATGATTTGGTTTTTGGTTTCCTCGCGGGTCTGTTGGCGGTCGCTTGCCGAGAACAAATCAAACCTGATATCGCCCACATGGAAGTGTATGTTCACATCCGCATCTAGCGTAAATGGCATGGTTCCGTTGTGGAATTTGACCTCCTGTTTCGACAGATTTTACAGTCGATTCTAAGCGCGCACGACTATTATTGCGATCGTACTGAGCACTAAGAATTCTATATGGCTGGCTCGATCATTCGATGATTATGGTTTAAAAAAACGTCTGATCCGCCAGACCAGGGTATACTAATATACTAACAGAAATAGTGGATCGTCTAGAACAATATGACGTCCCTGCTATGCCGCCATGATTTTGGATCCAGGAACTAAAACATCGTGTTAAGATAAATCATCAATCGATGCGTAGGTCACAACTTTATGATGATCGATTTCACTCGAATTTTCGGCGCATGATGGTGTAGTGCTTGTTACTCGCCGTAAGGTCGTAAGAAACTACCTCCTTTTATAAATTATCTATTTTTCGCTCTCTGTGAACGGTCACGAGTTTGGCCGTGTCGCATTAGATAAGTACGAAACAAACATCTCTCAGTGAGCCGATGATAGGTCAGTAGAGATTGGATACCATCGAAGTGAATAAATGATAATCGCATAGAAACGTTGGTGTTTCATTTTTCAACTTCAACGTCAGTATAAACTTTCTTCAGCTCATCAACGACTTATACGAGTTCTGTTACATTTGATATTGTAGATGTAGATATGAAATCTTCGTAGTTTCTTGCATGCTCTTTCTAAAGTTAGACTTCCGAGTAGACTTCCTTCGGTCATACTCCTGTTTCATCGATCCGCAATTGCCCTTTGTCTTTGATAGCGAAACCTTCGTTCGACGAAACATCACTTATTATTAACGACGTAATTAGCTTGACGTCAGGCCACCATCGTTCGTGCAGAAATATCTGAATCAATAGAAACGGGTATTAGAATAGAATCCGCCTCCTAGTCGTTTACCTGTCCCTGTCGCAACCGTCCGACCAGCCGGGTGCAGCGTACCGGCTCTGCTCGACCATCGAAACTGTCCAGTTCACTGGCTACCGCCGTTAGTGCTCTGTCCGCATGGTAAAATCTTGCTAGTAAAGATTTATCGTCAGCCTGCAAGTGAGTAAGAAAAGAAGATAATTAGTTATTTCAAATAGAAATGTAAGAGAGATCGAAATGAAATGATATGACGAAATGACGTGAAAACATGCGCCAATGCAACGTGCTCCAGTCATGGCTGTTTAGTAGCAATATTAACTGTTTAGTTAGTTCACCAGCTAAATAGCCACAGTGCTTATCAGCAATTTTCTAGGTCCTTCTGGCATTGGCGTGTGATTGATTCTCGATAATCGCAATAAAGACCTGTGATTGATAACGCCTCGAATAGCGGCTAGATAGATTGGAACGAGCCAAAAAACAATAAACACTCCACATCTCAGCGAATCTCATGTGTGGAAAGTGTTCCACTATTCCCCTTCGCTAAACAATCATCAATTATCACCAATTTCCCCCACCACCCCACAGATTAATATAATGTTCGACAACAATTCAGTTTCCCCATAAAGTGCTATTTTTAACGTTTTCCATGCTCTGGTTAGCTTATAGATGCACAACAATGTAACGTGCGCTAATGTGCGATTGAGTTCCCACTTGCTTTCGTTCGATCAGATCACCCCTCGTCGAGCAGGGGACAGACACATGGGGATTATAAGAAACTCACACCACCACCGAGGAGGACGCGGCGCAACAATAATCGGCAACGTGAGTTCAGATAACGACGACATTTATGGATTTTCCACGCTCGATAAGGTACCGGTCCGGTGCCGTCCCAGGTGGCTGCTACTGTTTCCGTGCACACACTATAACGAGGGTAGGTAGGTAAGGTACCAGTTACTGACGACTCGCAGTGAAAGCTTGAAAAATTAGGGCTTGCTCAAGTAGGCGTGGACTGTTTCTTTTTTTTCTCTTCGCTGGGCTAGTGGTGCTGCTTCCTTCTGTCTCGGCGGAGCTAGTTCGATGGTTCACGGCACGCAGTGGCTAGTGTACCGGTTCCTGTTTATGATCTATTAATGCTGTGTTTAACTATGCGATGCGTTAGCCTGGGGGTACAAGTATGCAAACTGTAGTTTGCGTGCTAAACAATTGTTGACTGAAAAATTAATTTTCGTTGTTAAAAATACTTGGAAACAAACAAAAGGGATTTTTTTTGCAAAGGGACAGGACAATACGACTCAAAATAATTTACTTAATAACTGTTGGTTTTACGGATAAAAATTAACAAATCAATCTGGTTCCACGTATACTTGCCTATTAAGGCATAAAAGTTCCGAAAAAAAGCAGCAAGTCGAGAAAACGGCTTACTAATTGTTTTTTTTTTCTTTTTCACATGGCACTGCACCATTCTAGTCTGTATTGCACTCATTCAAACTTGAGTGTAATAATTTAATCTCTTTTTAGTGAAGACAAAAACGCTATGTATAAGCCTGATGAATGGAACAAATCTCGACAAACATATGATTACGGCCTAAAAGCCAACTGTCAAAATCCACTTTGAATGGAAATTCCAGACAAACCGTTACTAGTTGAACACAGTTCACAACAGTTTATGAAAGAGAAAATTTTTCTCTTTCGTTTACTACCAACATCTGTGATTGGCGTGTAACGGTTTGTCCGGAATTTCCATTCAAAGTGGATTTTGACTGTTGGCTTTTAGGCCGTAATCATATGTTTGTCGAGAAATGTTCGTGATGTATTCAAAACAAAGCTGGTCATTTCCATTGTGTACTGTGAATTAAAGGTCATTTCCAATGTAATCCACAGATACTCATTTTTTCGGCAAAAAAATATTAAAGCTGTCTTACTTCCATGGCCAGTACAGAAACCTGTTCAAGTAAAACACGACTGGCATTCAAGCGTGTCAGGTCAAATAGTCGGTCGGTCGGTCATACGCGGTAAAAACCAGGCTAATCTCAAGGAGGGCGTAACTATAGGTAATAAATAACCATTGTGGCGAAAACATATGAAATCTGTTTCAATTGTTACCGCTCGTGTGTATGTCTATGTTCAATCAGTATATATTCAAACAGCTGTAGCCGATTTTAAGACCTTGCGAAAGCTATCGCTACAAACTTTCCCACCGCAGTAGACGGCCGACGTTCCAGAAGAATTCCAATTTGTTTGCATTTATTTTACCAACGAGCATTTCTCGTTGCTGGAAATTGGTATTGTTTGAAGCGATCCATATTGCTCGAGCCGTGGCATACCGTACCGATGCGAATGGCGTTGCGTAGCTTGCACTGGAATGGTATGTTTATTATCTTTGTTTATGTTTCGCACGCAGACATAACAGAGACCATACCCTCAGCTTTTTTTCTATCGTGCATCGTTCCAGTGCGAATGCACAAATTACTCGGTCTAAAAACCACGTGATATTACGTAATTTTGGGGGGGGCTCGATGCTTCCATTAATCTTATCGACCACGCACGGTGGTTTTGGTCCTATAAATGATACGAAATATGTGTTGAGCGTTAGTTCCTAATCCAAGATGGATCCGAGATTGTTGGTGTGAGTCTCTTGGGATACACAGTAGTTGAATCAAATTTCATTTCCACGTAAACGCGACAGTTTGCTTGATTTTGATTTAATTCTGTTTGAATCACATCACGCACTAAAGCTACCTCTGTAGAAATGCGGCATAGACCAAAACCTATGTCCGGTGATGGAAAAGAGGGGTCCTTGTAATTGGATGTTTGTCAGTATAGGAGAAATAGTGCTGGTTCCAGATGGTTTCCTTACAGATTGCAGAAAATTTTGCAAATAAACAGTGCCAAATATTGATTTGCTACACTTCAGTGTTTTTTTGATTTGAGGTCCGCAAGACTTAGTAACTGATGCTTAAATTGGAACACCGGTCTTAGAAACCATCCATCCATCTTCTCACGGTAATACCAGGGCTCCGCAGAGAATTCTGGGAAAATTTCATGGAATCGCTTGCTCTTATCCATGTAATATTGTTAGTACCACCAACCGTTGGCCTTTTGCTAAGTTTTTAATTTAAATCAGTAAAGTGTATCTTGCAAATAATCCATTAACGTATGTTAGTGCTTCATCGGACAGCCCTACTTTGGCTAACTTATCTGCTACCTCGTTTCCTTCGATCGTCACCACACACCACACTCTCTTGTAGCTCCCTCTGCTCGACGATGGATAGTGCTATTCTAATTGCTGCTACTTCAGCTGCCGTGATGACCACTTCCTGTTCCAATTTGAAAGAGTATCGTTTTTTGCAGCCCTCCAGCTATATTACTACCCCAGATCTCTCACCATCCGTTGATGCATCTGTGAATATGCGCTTTCTTCTGCAGTACTTGCTTTGTTTTGAAAGGATTTTTAGCGGTAGTACTTCCAGGACATTAACTGTGAATTGGTGAATCTGTACTGTTGCAGGTCCGTAGCTTCCGGGATCTTCAAATGTCTAACGATTTTGTTGGATTTCTTGAAATACTTACAAGCTCCCGCCTAAGATGCAACGGATATTACCCAACCAGCATTGTTAAAGCATTGAGATAGCTATGTTTAGCACAGCCAGTTGCTTTCCTCAAACACTGATTATTCACGCCTTCAAGCTTCTTTTTGTTTGTAGTACTGGCGTGATTCTGTACACCGCATCCGTATTCTAGTACACTTCTTATCAATGCTTTATATATGTTTGCAAATGTTTGAGGATGTGCTTCCGTCCGGATTCCACTGATAATTTTTAGCATGTTGAGACGGCCGTTTACCTTCCTTGTTACCTTTCAGGTGTTAGCTCCAAAACTTCAATTGCTATACTCTAAAAAGACGATGTAATTCCACAATTTATAATCCAATTCCATTTATTGTGACAGTCAACTTCTTAGCACTGTTGTGGAATAGTATTCCTTCAGTCTTATCTGCGTGTGTCGTGAAATTGGAAGCTCTTGCTGCTTCTACAAATCTGTCGATATTGTTTAGAGCGATATCGTTTAAACGATCTAATGTCCTGCCACTGAACAGGATACTAAAACGTCCACATACAGGACAAAAAAACATCGTAATTGTTGCTATTATGTAGACATAGTGTGTGTAAACAGCGTCGGTGAGAAGAAATCATTTTGGGGTGGCCCATTGTTGATAGTCCTCGAGAGATACGTTTTGCGTATTTGTAAACTTAATCGTCCATTCTGCAGAAAGCTTTCCATGCAGTGGTTAGTTCCGCAGCGACGTTCAATTCGGTGAGTGTATTCTCCAGTTCATTTGATTTGACTACGTTAAAAGCATTGCTCAAATCAAATAAAGGTACTTTCATTTCTTGCCGTTTAAGGCTCTTTACTGCACTGACCCGCTTTAGTAAAAAGACCTTTTCTGAAACCAAAAGATGTTGGTAGAATGTTCTTTTCGTCGATAGATGTCTGTAGTCTCTTTAGAACTGCTGTGTGAACAACTTTTGCTGACGAGGCGATTGTTTAAACCCGATCGGATTTCGGAATCGAAACAATCTGTATAAATTTCAAGGATCCTCTTTTACACATTATGTTTGTCCATCAATAGACTATCGATCACTTGTCCTTATATATTACATCGTCTATCTTCCATGTTATTGGCACTATCCACTGTTGTGGATCATGTCGACCTAAGTGCTCGTCTAGAAAAGCCTCTGCAGCCTCTCGATCGTTGTTCATTACGTTTTCCTTATTTTTATCCCGCTACTGTTTTCTTTACCCAAGCGACTTCTACCTGTCCATTCCACCAATTCTTAGGTATTTTAGTGTCTCTTTTCTATTTGCTCCAAACGTCCCCTTTACTACAGCTATTATATCATCTACATTTTTGACAACTTGTACTTTTCCAGTGACCTAGTATAGGTTATAGATCTCACCAAATGCAACACAAGACAGTGTTTGAAAAAATGTTGTATACCCTCTTGATTTATGACAAAAAAACTATTTTTCGGGACTTTCGGTATTAAAAAAATTTACACGTTCGTTTTTCAATCGATTTAAATTTTTGTTGTGTTCTGGAAAGAAGAAGAAATTACCTTTCCAACGGTATGCTATGTTATGTTCTCTTGTCAAAGATACTTTGCGGGTTTGGGTCAACAATATAAAAACAACCATAATTTTGCTTTTTTCATGAAAATTACTCAATATTCCTCTAAAGAAGCGTATTTGTTTTAATGAAATTTTAGAGAGAGCATTCAATTTCGAATCCATGGCAATTTTTTTTATTTTTTTCCAAATTAGAAACTTGCTCGCATGAACTCTTAAGGGGTTAGTGAGGTACTGCCTCGCACTATAAGATGTTATAATTATATCTTCCGTTATTTTTTTCAATTTCAAGCTCAAAGTTTACACACATACTTTTAAATGTATAAGTAATCGATCAAAAAAAATCTATCTTTCGAAAATTTTATGAGACTGTCCCCTTAAAAGTTCATGCGAACAAGTTTCTAATTTGGAAAAAAAATAATAACTCCGCCATTTTTTTACCGATTTTGATCATATATTATATCGTTGTATGCGAAATTAAATGTTCTCACTAAATTTCAATTTTAACAAAGATGCTTCCTTGTAAAAAGGTAAAGTAATTTTCATATTTTTAATGAAGAAATAGCTAAATAATGGGTCATTCATATTGTTATCCCAAAACCAAATAGTACTTTTAACAAAAGTACATAACATAGCATACCGTTGCACTATGGTCCCAAAGCTAAATTTAGGAAGACAAAACTGTTTGCGCCTAAACCGTTAGTTTTAGATATATAGTATCTTCGGCAAACTTTCTTAGAACTTTCTTGCCGATTTTTTTATATTAGTTGAATTAGGTCCTTGTGGTTAGGGTGTTAAAAGTATCAACTTCTTCGATATGTAAAATTCAGCTACATAGTGTTCTACAAAGTTATAAATCAATCAAATTAAAGCAACTTTTCTGAAGAAACTATGTGGCTATTTCTAATGGTTCATGTGCTATGATTTTTTCAATATTTAAGGTAGGGTGGCTCTTTAAAAATTGGTTTTCTATTAATATCTTTTTATGTGTTAATTTCTCGCTAATACTTTGTTCTAGAGGTTTTTAGAACTTTTGTAAATACACATTTTTGCCGAAGCAATGAAGTTTCTATCTCTTTTGTTTGCATAGTTACAGGCGATTTTCAGAACATAAATGGTTTTTTTTTCAAAGCTATATATCTTCCAACATTGCAAATGGATTTTCAATCTTTTAATTTCATTTGAAAGATCGGAACTTTTGTAGTTTTTGGTGAAAAAATTGCGGGAGCGTTATTTCTGTAAAAAAAATAATTTTTGAAAATGGTGTATTTTTTCAACAAAAATCGTTCATAACTTTTCAAATAGACGAGATAATAACTTTGTTACTTCAGCAAAAATATTCGCCATACAAAGTTCTAAAAGTGCTGCAAACAAAGTATTTACGAAAAATCAATGTATGAAGTGACAAATGAAAAATAGTGATTTTAAGTGGTCACGTTTTCAACGTTCAATCTCTTATGGTAAAATCAACCGAGAAATAGTCATTGAGTGTGATAATACCGAATGTCATGGCAATTCTATTGGATTTGTAAACGTTTTTGAAAGAACAATCTACCGTACATCTAAATAGTACAGTGGATTTACAGTAGTGTTAACTGCAAACTATCGTTAATTCTAAATCGGCCAACAAAAGTTATCTATGCTCACTTAAGTAAATCCTTTTTGGTTTGGACTCAAAACGAGTGCTAGAAAGACAATGTTTTAGTTCACGTCTTGTTATCTCAAAATAAAATCTTGAAACGAGTTTGTTATTCATAGCAGCGGAAATTATTGTATGCTTTTCCAACATTTATGCAATGTTTGAAAGTATAAATTAATTATCGACAATAATGACGGCTGTGGGTAAGTTAAGGAAAGATTCTCAATTTTTTGTTACTTCAAAACAAATAAAAGAGGTCTGAAAATCGCTAACCGCGAACTGGTAAAATAACTTATAAAGCATATTTCCCTAGCATCTATATAATGCATGATGACGGTACTTGCTTTATTGGCTCCGTAATAGATAACTTTTATTTAGAGTTTACTATAGTACGCTATTAACACTATTCTGAATTCACGCTAACAAGTAGTTGTACGGTAAAATGTTGTGTTTTCAAACTGTCACATATTCAATAGATTTTCATTATAACACACATTGACTATTTCTCAGTTGATTTTACCATAAGAGATTGAGCGATGAAAACGTGACCTCTTAAAATCAATATTTTTCATTTGTCACTTCATACATTGATTTATCGTAAATACTTTGTTTGCAGCACTTTTAGAACTTGGCATGGCGAAGATTTTTGCTGAAGTAACAAAGTTATTATCTCGTCTATTTGAAAAGTTATGAACGATTTTTGTTGAAAAATACACCATTTTCAAAAATTAATTATTTATTTTACAGAAATAACGCTCCCGCAGTTTTTTCACCAAAAACTACAAAAGTTCAGATCTTTCAAATGAAATTAAAAGATTGAAAATCCATTTGCAATGTTGGAAGATATATAGCTTTGAAAAAAACCATTTTTGTTCTGAAAATCGCCTGTAACTATGCAAACAAAAGAGATAGAAACTTCATTGCTTCGGCAAAAATGTGTATTTACAAAAGTTCTAAAAACCTCTAGAACAAGGTATTAGCGAGAAATTAACACATAAAAAGATATTAATAGAAAAAGAGCCACCCCACCTTAAATATTGCAAAAATCATAGCTCATGAACCATTAGAGATAGCCACATAGTTTCTTAAGGAAAGTTGCTTCAATTTGATTGATTTATAACTTTGTAGAACATTATGTAGCTGAATTTTACATATCGAAGAAGTTGATACTTTGAACACCCTAACCACAAGGACCACCCTAATTCAACTAATATAAAAAAATCGGCAAGAAAGTACTAACAAAGTTTGCCGAAGATACTATATATCTAAAACTAACGGTTTAGACGCAAACAGTTTTGTCTTCCTAAATACAGCTTTGGGACCATAGTGCGTTGGAATGGCCATTGCCAAAAAACATAGGCAATTTGAAATCTGTTGAAAAATGGCTGAGTAGAACATTTTTTCGTGCGGAAAGTCCCGAAAATTGTTTCTTTGCTATAAATCAAGATTCTGAGGCCATATTAAATTGAAAAGACGTGGTTTTGTGTTGTATTTGACGTGATCTACAAATTTTATCAGACCACTTTAAAAGTACATCATTTTTTTATATTGTGGCACTGTGTTAGTAGTGTTTGTTTGCTTCTTTTGACCCCTCACTGTTACCTCATCTTCATCGTTTGTTTTCACTTTAGGGTACAATATAATCATTATATTTAAAATCACCTCAATCACCGGTTATATCGACGAAACTCTGGCAGTTATTATTCAACTGATTTTTTTTTCTTTCAAATTCTATTTCAATTTTTTAATTCCATTTGTTTCCTTCCGAGCGTAGCAACATTGACTTCAAATAATAATTGCCCTTTTTTCCTCCTGTCCCGTTTATTGACTGAAATGCAAAGCTCGTTCCAACTCTGCGGATTTCTGGTTCTGCTCCCGGTACATGAAAAAGAAATTAATAAAATATAATATGAATACATACAATACAAATATTGAAAGAAAAAATGATTATTTACTTTTGTGATATTATTACTAAAGCGAATATTGCTTAACAATTAACTAGTTATAATTGAAAAAAAACTAATACACCTAAGGCTGTAAGTCGCAATTGAAATGGTAGAACCTATCCATTCCCATTTTTTCTTATTTTCTATGCTTCAAAAAATGTGGCAAATACATTACTTTAAAAGGGATTAATCACTCAAGCATAGTGGTTAGAATGTCCTAAAACAACCAAGAACAATTTCATTCTTTTTGGGTAAAAATCTCGTGTACAATAGCTAAACAAATCTGGATTCTTGTCAGCAGCTGCAATTTTCTCGCCAGATCAGGAATTTCTTTGCGAATATTCAACAATATGCTGAGAAAATTTCCTCAAGCCATGTTCAAACCAAACTTGTCGTGATAGCTTCCCGTATGTATATATGTACCTCACTATACAATCTTCGAGCACTTTTTGGATATTCTGTTCATTGTAGTTTAATAAAGGTTATGAGTTAAATGGACGATGCTAAACACATTTATGCTACAAGTATACAAAGCATGTAATCGTGCGCATATTTCGCCAGAGTTTCTCGTAGCATAAACAAACAATTCGTAACGATAATATCTTACACGTTGAAACACTTCTACATTTCAGGAAAGTACCTAAAACCTTCACGGAATGATCTCCAAGGCAGTAACTGTTGCGTAAAAAAATATGCAATTTTTACTATTGAATTTGATTAACAAGATGCCCCTAATTTACCAAACTACTTTGCTACGTTTCCAGGTAGAAACTAAAAAAAGAAGCCAAAATACATTGAGAAACTCCACTGATTGTGCCATGACGATATTTCCAACAACCCGACCACTGCGTAAATCATTACGATACACCCTGTGGAGTTTATCACCCACATACACAGCTCCTTATAAGAGTACACATTTTGCTTTGTTCGATCGCGTGGTATAAGTCGTTCGCCGAGCTCACCACTGCTGCTGGCTACTGCTATACAAAGAAGCCATAAATAATCGAATTTCGAGATATCAGTGAGCTAGCTCCGTGGCAACAGACGGCCCAACGGTCGAAGATAATCGGCACGGCGTGGATTTACAAATTGCGAGGAAGGTGTTGCTGCTACTCCCGAGCTTCTATGAAAATAAATCTATATGGTTATAGTAAAGGTGTTTGACCAACTCACAGCACTGACAGCATTTTTGTTGATGTGAGAATTTAGAATTGGTTCGATTTAAATCGTTGATATAAGCGCGTCTCTATAGTCAGCTGGTACCGGCGCCTAATAGATCGTAGTTGACCTCGACAGTAACTGAGGGGTACACGCGTGGAATACATAAACAGAAAAAATAAGTGCCCATTAAAAACATCCACACCAGCTCAGTAATTGTCGATTCTACAAACCATGACAGACATTTGGTCGTCTCGGGGAAATACCGTGTCGATTGAATGATTGTTTTTCTTTGCTTCTAGGAAGCGTTATTACGTCGTGTAATATTGCTAGGGAACACACCACACACCTCTCAGAGACAAAGAAGTAAATTGTCACAGCGCCATTATAGCACCTGGAGCTGGATTGTGTTGTCTGTATCCATTGCATTCAGTTAGGTTAACTATCGAATTCATTCTAAGCTTCTCGAACGAACTTCGCAAATGCGTACGTTTCAACAACCAGATAATTAATCGAGCTGTTGTGGTAGTTAGCCCATCGAACTTCTAAAAGCGTAAAAACTTGCTTTATTATTGACTGCATACTGTCTGGTAAATGAGTACTATGTTGTCAGTACAAAAAAAATACTCAAGTGGATAAATTTTGTCTTTTGAAACGTTAAATGTAAAACATGTTCCACGCACGAGTGCTTGACACGATTCAACTCCACGCTTAACAGCAACCTATTTTCGGTAATGAGCAATTTATATAGCTTGTAAAAATTCCAATAAACAGTACAAAAAGCTGTGCGGAGTCAACAACGGTGCACCGCAAATTAACCGCATAATTACCGAAAGCACCTCACTCGAACGCAATAAAGTACCGAAAAAAACAACAGTTCCATTCGCATGTTTTTTTTCTGTTCTTCATTGTGTAGCATAACTTACATCACACACGACAGTGAGTGTGAGTCAGCAGATAGGGGGTAGTTTTCGCAGACCCCTTAAAAACATTAAAAAGAAAACAGATAGGCGGTAATTGCAACATTAATGGCGTTGCCACTTTTTTGGGATACTTGAGCGGTACGCATACCGTGCTTTCTGATAATTGGCCATGTCTCCGTACAATCGAGTGCTGGTGCTCTTCCGTACATTTGATTTATGTTTCCATTTTACGTCCAGCTAGCTGCTGTCAGTTCTTACATCAAAGCTGGAATCCTTCAACCCCTGTAATCAGGTAACTTCCACGACTACGCAACCATCGATTGCATCTATTATCTAACCGGCTCTTTCTGAAAAAAAACAGCATCACCTGCAACAATCGATCGGACAGTATTTCAAAAGCCGACCGGCCTTTTGCCGCTTTTTCACTTTTTATCTATTTGCCCACAGGTGGGATCGGGAGCTGGAGGCGTACAGAGATGAAAAAATATAATTACGGTGGAAAGTGATTTCCTGGCGAGCCATTTTCGCAGAGCAGCGGTTTTTACTTTCGATTCCATACTTGCTGGGGGAGAGCAAAAAGAAACAAGATTACTCATACCGGTCCGGTGCCAATTAGCGAGCTTTGCTCGGATATGGACTGCAAACGGTAATGTTTTGTTGCTCCTGTGCCGCTTAAATTGGTTTGCCCGATTTGTTTTTCGCTAATAATCCAGCGCGTGTGTATAGTGCTGGCAGTACGAAAACACACAACTGACAGGCCAAATCAGAGGGCCAAACTTTCTATTTCATCTGCCTTTCTTCCACCTCCCCCGGCCACTCGAAACAGCAAACGGAGAGAATGAAATAATGTGTCGGCTTTTTGTCGGTTTCTGGCACGCGCTTGACGCCACGTGAATCAACCAGCGACAGACATTGAAGCGGACCTGCGCTGTGGGGGAGACCTACCGGCAACTAGCTAGGTGTCTGCTATTGGGCAGCAAAGCTACATACAAATGCTGCTAATATAAACGTGACCCACAATTGCGTAACTTAATACTTCAAAACACACGGGTGTGGCTGTGTGTTTCTATGTAGCCCAGCACAACATAGTAGGCGAACGGTGACCTGACAGCATTATCCAATCGTAGTAGCCGGCTTTCGGGAACAATCATCGTAAATCGATTGTGAATGTTATCTTTCATTTTAAGGTGGGTTGTTTACTCCATTGTGTCTTAATGTAAATTATAAACTGTGCTGTGGCTCGTTTATTAGCTTGTTTACATCGGGATTAGCAATTAGATAGCTGCTGTTTTCTTTGCGCTTGTAGCCTGATTTATTAGAAAGGTAAAAAATTACGATGAACTACCCACCAAGGCTACAATTGCTGCTAGTTTTTATGGTTCACGTCAAAGTATGATCATTTAAATCTATCTAAATAATGGCTGTTTTAATATTGTAACTTGACTCTAGTAAGGCAAACCGCAATGCAATCTTTTCCACTACTCTGCGGTCGGCGTAGATTTCAGTGACATTTTCAAAGCCAACTAGAAAAATGTTTCGTGATAATGGTCCTTTTATTTTGCACAGCCGATTTCCGCATTGTTTAGACGTATCTCACGAAATAGATTATTCGACGTAGTCAGCAGAAGGATTGCAGCACTAGCGCTGCAGTTGTCTTGTACCGTATCGGAATAGAATTTTTAGTTCTGCTAGGGCTTTGCTTCATGTCATTGCGAGAAGTTTTTTGTATCTTTCTGCAAGCGCCTAATGAACATGTAATCTGTTGTTGATTGCTTTGCACCCATAACATTTCGATCACGTAGTGGATTGCTTCATGTAGTCTGCCACACTTGAGTTTTAAAGATTCAGTCGGGACTCGGTACAATCCATAAACAATGCTTTTTGGGATATTCATTTTGCATGTGTTTATCCGTTCGAGTGACTATCATCAATTTTATTCAGCTCATTCTTTACTCCTTCAATAACAACCCAAGGAACTATTTATAAGTGTTGACGTGATGCGGGCTGAATGATCGGTCATTTCTGTCGCAGGCAGCTTTTTTAGTTCAATGGACTCAAAAACTTTGTTGGACCCTCAAACTAATAATTTAATTGACTTGGTCTGATTTTCTAAGAGTTAATCAACACTTGAAACATCATTAGACAAGCTTACATCTTTTCGTCGTTACCTTCATCGTGGCTGAATGATCAGAATCAAGGCCGAATGCGTTTAAAACTTCCATCTAGCTCGATCTTGGGCCGCCAGCCTCCTTGCACACCCCCCGCAGTACATCTTCCTCGATTGTACACAGACATCGAATGTGAAGTCTATCCTTAAGTCGATGATCTCTTACAGGATCTCTGCTAAACATTAGTCAGATCTCTATTCCGGCATTCATGCTACATGTCCAGCTCATCGTAGGTTGCCGTGCTTTATCAGCCTTTCGAGGTAAGCATGTTTGTAAACTTAGTACAGCTCGTCATCATTCTCCATGGTGCCGGCGAGTATTGAGCGCAGAACTCGTCTCTGAAATACACCGAGCACTCGATAATCCGACTTCTTTAATAACTACGCTACATGCTGGCTTAGAGCAACAGGAAGTATAAGCAATGTGAATAGAGCAAGTTTTGTGGGTACCCGTGAGCGACGGAAATTTAGCTGAATTTGCAAACCGTAGAAAGTCCTTTTCGGCTGGCTTCCAACGTCCACATGTCACTAGTATTCCACGATATATGCACTCGTTGAGTATCTGGTACCGTAACGCTTCCATTACCACCTGGGAACCAACAACCTTACAACCTCATTTTCCTACTTTTATTTTGCCTAGTCAGAGTTTCTCGATTCGATTTTCGCTGTCTTCCTTTTGAATGCAACAACGGTCTCTTCCACTGTTCTGCGATCAACACCAACAGTGATAGTTTCGTTCCTTTGCACATCAGATCTTTGTTTCGCATCTAGGGGCGCCTCGCTGAGCAACAAACTAGAAAGTGCATCGACCTACTTCAATCCAACGTTTCGTTTCACAGAATCGAACACTGCCTTGAAATCCACCAACAGATAATGTTCGCATGTTGTTTTACCGGGATTTATCTATGATTTGTCGCAGATCAAACGTCTGCCACGGGACATCGTTAGTTAGAAGCCGTTCGATTTGTTCACAGGTAGTGTTTCCAACTTTTAGGCTATCGTCAGCCAGGTGCCTTAGTCAAGTACCATGGTTCTGAAGAGACTTGATTTATCTGGCACATCGTTATCATCCTTCTCGAAACTCGCTTTTGTATTCCCCAGCAGTGGTTTCAATTTGCTAAACAGAACATGGGAGAGTATTCTATAAATATTGAAAATACATTCGAGTATATGATCTCTTCTTAACGATAGGGCTTATGAGGCAATCTATCTTGTTCTTCCACCTCTTAGATATTAATAAGGACGAAAAACATTTTCTATGTAGATGGGTCAAAGTCTGAAAATGAAAAAACCGGTTATATTACATATACAGAGAATGGCGCAGGGGCATTCAACACAAACTGTACGAAGTGTACAAAACTGAAGGCTGACTGGACGGTGGAATGCTAATGAAGAATGCCCGTCACAAGCGAGCCCAAATACAAGAAATTATCGAGTAACTCATTGTCGTAGACATCAAACGATATTCTCAGGAGGCGTAATGTTTCTTCCTTAAAATATCATGCTCTCCAGTACTTCGTCTGCCTTTATCCTCGTCTAAAAAATACTTGCCTCAATGTCAAAGTCATCGGTGAAACTAAATCTTCTCAATTACCTTATTTAAATTTTTTGGTGGAATCCAATGGGGAAAAACGACCGAAATGCTGAGAGAAACAAAAGAAATTAAGCGCAAAAAACAGGTACGGTCGCTCTCGGTAATATGATAATCATGTGTTCCTTCTGGGACGTCATCATAGCTCAGGGATTTCATAAGTGTTTGTTTATTGAACTGAAGTCCCAAGGGTTGCAGGTTCGAATTCTGCCTCTGGGGTAATTTTTTCACATAATTTCTTTCGTTTAACTCATCATTTCCATCTGTTTTCCACGTTGGATACCACCAAAAATGTCTCAAATCTTGTCTCTTCGACTCCGACGACCGGTCGGTTCCGACAGCATGAAGTAACAAGTTACTTTACGCTTGTCCGGACATGCCGTAGACTCAGGTGATTCGCATTTCTAATGCCAAAAGATCTTGACTCCTACGGTAACAGACAAAAAGTTTAGTCGCCGGTGAGCTCTAAGCTTGCATATATGATCCTTCCACGCTTTTCTAAACTTTTTCCCTTCAACTCCTTGCTCTCCCTTGAGTACTATGGCTCTTAATATTGAAAAATATACTTCACCTTCCAGTCCCTTGCTAATTAAATGCCGTAACAACTGTTGACAAATTGACTCAATAGGTCGTTAACAAAAAAAAATGATAAAAAAGTATTCACCATTTGATATAAACCTGGAATTAAATACTAAATTTTAACCTGTAACCCGAACAAGCTGCGATCTCAGATTTCATATCATTACGTGCATCGGTGCACATAAACAAATCGCACCTGATTCATGCTGGATTGCGAAACTGGAGTAGGCGCAACAGTGCAACCCTCACCACCGGACATTAATATGCTGTCAGTTTAATTTCCGCTAGCAGGAAGCGTCGACGGGCGATATAACCCACACACTTAAACAACAACCAGCTTCAATCGGTAAATAATCATCCGCCGGGCCAAGTATCAGATTCGCGTGCAATCATCAATCAATCAAACGGCTACCACCACACCACCGGTCGGTCGGTCGGTCTGTTATGTCTAAATGAATCTGCTTGTTTTGTGTGAAAAGAAGGGGGGTAAGAGAAGGTGCTCGTTTCGCGATTATATGCGTATATATTTTTTTATGCAGACCATGATGTAACTTAAGTTTTATTTCTGTATGCACATCAGACCGCTCCGAGGCTGATTGTTTATTATATTAATGCTACACTTACATCACGTGCCCTGATTTGGACGGAGCCCCATCCGACGAAGAAGCGCCAGCCAAGCGATTCGACTTCGCCGATGTTGTTATGGCTTGGTGGACGAATAAAGGCCTCAGTAAACTGTTGTTCCCTTGTTCAGTAGTGTTCATTATATCAGAGAGGGTCATGCTCGTCACATTCGTTTCGACTCGTCGAAGTTTTGAAAATTGGTAGTCCTCAGATACAGATTTGTCCAGAAATAGTTCCTCTTCGTTCCAGTTCCAGATAAGTCATTGCTATTAGGATAGGTATAAGAACTGCTATATTCTATCTAGTTTTGACACATCGTGACTTCACAGTCTCTAAAAATAGTAGTTGTAAATGGAAAATCATTTTTTCACTAAAGTTCTTGTCAATCGCAGTTTCAGGAGAGCCTCTCTGGAAAGTGCTAATCGATTCCAATCTCACCCAGGCGTCCAAAATGGATACAGTTCTCGCCGATTATAACGAGATGATTCCTACCCATTTCGGAAGAATCGAGTTACGGTTTAACTAAACTGCCGAATTTTTTTAGGTGATAACCACCTGAAGGAAGTGAAAAAAACACGCTTCAAATGTGATATAATTTTTTATACAAACACACGTGCGAATCGCTGTTTGTTTTGCCTGTCTAAAGAAACGAAAAACAGGGGAAGCTTTGATTTGTTTGCAAAATTGCTGCACCTGTTTAGCTTGTTTGTTCAGATACGCTCGTAGGAGGCATAGCAACAGGACGCAACATGTTTTCAGTCAACAACAAAAGCTGCCACTTTCGCGAAAATGTCAGCTGTTTACTCAAGGGGCAATTTTCATGGGTGATATTGAACATTGAAGTATAAACTCAGCAACAAGTAATGCTTAACGTCCCTTATTCCTTACGTATTGAAATGTAATTGGGTACACCCGATTGATAATAATCTCTCTGACAGTTCCCACCAGCAGCCACCTCCAGCACATTCATTTGTCAGTTTTCGAGTGTCGATCCTTCGGTATAGCAAAACGAAAACGTGTCCATAATTACACCGCAACGCGACGCGAGGCCGCCAGGTCGCTGCCGTTCACATACACCAATCCGCGAAGCGAAGCAATAAAAAACAATAAAACAAAAACAAAGAATCCGCTTGGCGCTGAAGCACTTCCCCGTTTGGCGCTTGTTTAGGTTCGCCTTTCTTAAGGTTGGTTTTGTGGTCGGACAACGGTCTTCTCACTGTTCAGCGTACGCATAACCGTGTGGCGAGTTACTACAGTATGGTATCTACGACAGACACATAGTCGTTGAACGGCCTCGATGTCGTTTCTCCCAATCCACTGTCATTATCTTGTGTTTGTACAAGAACTGATACAAAACAAAATGAGTTCCGGACGTCCAGCTGGGTACGAACGCACGGTCACCACCAGAGTGCCACACAGTTGCCACAGTTAGCTGTGACCTGACCTTGTTTGCTATTTTTCTGTTTGTGAACCCTGTTGGTTTCTGGCACATATACCCATATAGGTTAATACAGCACATATCTAACGACCTTCTGTCATGGTAGTTCGGTGACTGCAAGGGTGCAGTAGCCCGCTATAGCTGCTAAGGCACAACCAGTTATTTCACTCTTCACCAACGTAAGGGTGCCCTGTCGGTCGATGTAGAGTTGGTTGACAACTGACTGCAATATAAAGAATTATTATAGGGTGTCCGTTCTGTTTGCTGGTGTGATTGTAAATTCAAATTGTCCGGACCTACACTGCGGCGCTGATATATGGGACACTCATCACACTGCAGTGCCAGTTGAAAGTTGTACCAGGTTGTTTAGGCATGTTGGGGACATAATCTGTTCTTTATTGTTCCAGTCTGAATGTCACTGCCACATGCTACTGGAGGCCCACAGAAAATAAAGTGTCCTCCTCCAAGCGTCGTGCGACTTGATTGATTGCGAACCATGCGACCTGTGAAAGGAGGTGATTATTGGACAGCTAGATAAAGTTTCTCGGTTCAATGATTCGGTAGGCACTAAGCTAGCTTCAAATAAGGTTTGATGTCCTTCGTGAAGCAGATTTATTGTTACTTCGATTCTATTCGATACAACACACGCTCAGTTGCATCCACAGCTTAAAGATTTCCTCTCAAAACCTCCTACACGGCATTTCCAGCATTGCTCGTCACATTGTCTTCACAGAAGTGGGGAAAAAATCCACCGAAAACAACCAAGGACACATGTGTCTCAGTTTCACAAACGTCACAACGCAAATACACATATCGTATGCAGTAGCTAAGAACGTGCACCAGCCAGCCGCGTCGAGCTCATGCATATGTGAATCAGCACAGTGTAGCTGCCAGAGTGCATTGTGTGCATTGCGGTCGACTATAATATTGCAATACTAGTTTTGGCGGGTTTTCAAACAATCCTAGCGAAGCATATCGATTGCACAAGCTTCATTTTTAGCAGCATGAAACAACTGACCTTCTCACTAACTGCGTTTTTATGTAGTATCCAACCGAGGTCATGTCATAAGACGAGTGAAGGGGAAACCAGTCTGGAACCCGCTCGAGTATCAAAATAAGTAACCAGTCCAAAACCGACTATATTATATGCAGGTATCCAAGATTTTATTTGACCAAACCGTCTAGTAGTTTTCCGTTTTGAATACAAACATGTTCGCATAATGCTGCATGCCACAACAACCACTCTTCTACCGAACATTCGAGTGATGCTAATCGACTTCTCAAAACTGGCAGCATTCGGAGTTTTCCCTGCAGTCCGCACACGTGAATCATCAAACACACGCAAACTTTGGCGTGAGGCGTACGAAAAAAACATCGCTAGACATCAGTCTGGTACTGACTAGCGAGGGAGGGGGGTTGGTTGAGCAGCGAGAGAAACCAGACCAGACCGACCCGACCTTCAGCAACATCCCGCTTGTAATGTACGTTCGGTTTCATGCTTTCCGTACATACACACAACTACATGCATGTATAACCTAAACACTCCACTCGCGGTGTGGAGGTTGTAATTCATTGACTTTTATCTTTGCCCTGCTGGCCGGGGCTCTTGTTACGCTTTGTGTTTTGCTACGCCATTGCGTCCACTCAAACCACTTCCTCAAAGGTGGCGACGATGATGATGGGGGTTTTTAACGTATTCGTGAAAGTTTCCATACGGCATTGCAAGTGGCGTTTCAATCCATTCAACGCTGCGCACCAACTAGATCTGCGAACAACGAGGCGACATATGCACGTCGCAGATTTAACTGGTTTTTCGTTGAATATGCGTATGTATATCGAGCGGTTGATAAGCAGCAAATTGTAATCACACGGATGACGAAGAGGTGCTGCTGTTGCTGCATGACGTCAATGGTGTGCCCCAACTCAACGTAATCGAATGTACAAGGCAAGCTCACGGGTAAAAAACCAAGGTAGGTCGACGAATGCTCTGGAGTAAAACTGGTTGGAAGGATGTGTCTCTAATCAATTTAAAAGCTGCTATACCCAAGGTCTATTCATGTATGTAATTGAACAGTCGTTCGCTTCACATGAGTGCGGTTAAAAAACCGGAATGAATGACGGTGCGTGTCCCGGTCACGTAGCAACCGTGATTTTATGGCCTTAACATTTGGATTTTTTTTGCGTGGATGTATTACGGTGAGTTACTTCCTCTTTGATGATTTCTTGATTGGTTCCTCCGAAAGCAGCGGATATATCCACTAATACAACGATTGTCAGCAGACTGTTTCATTGTCATTGACTGCGTGGTGATAGCTCATAATATCCGGCAGTTTTTCTTCTAGCGACGTACGATGAATGTTCGGTAATCAAAGATCTGATCGCGTTTCGAGGTATGTCTACCGTCTAGTCTGTTTGAATGTGATTCTATATTTCTTGCGGTTGAAGTGTCTCTCTGAAAATAGAATTGACAGTTAGAATCGTACTTTCATTATTAGTGATTGGGGGGAAGGGTGTAGCCACAGTGTCATTTGCATCAGGTGTTTGCAAGCCTCTTGTGCACACTATGGTTGCGTTACGTTGCGTTCCGTCGTGACGATGATTTTGGCGGTTTCCACGCTGACGTATTTCTCCGCTGATTATCTAATAGAAGCTACTTAGGAAATTGTAAGACGTCATCATTTCCGGCTGCACCCATCTCCAACCTTTCCCGGGAAGAAAAAAAGATAAGGTAGACGGAAGGTGCTGTTACGTAGGTGTAGTCCTTCCTACCTTCCATAGGAGTCGCGGAGTTGGAGGTTTAGAAGGGTACAAGTTCTAGGGTTCGCCGACCCGTAAAGCTTAGTTTGTTATTTAAATATTTTGTAAGTCTTCCAGTACACGCAAAAAAAGGAAAGACCCTGTTTAGTTTTTGAGATTTTTTTAAACTCTGGGTAGCCGGCTACCGAGAGTAACCTGCAAGGCTCTTGTGCACACTATCGTTAATTCAATTACAAATATTTTTAGGAAAGGTTATCAGTAATCACTTTAGAAATGTGCTTCTTTACTATCTACGACCAAATGTCATCCAAAAATTTGTTAAATTTTGAGAATGGGGAAATATTTGTTTGAGCGCAACGAAAACTCGAATCCAATGCCCCAATTATTGAATGGCCCAAATGGTAGCCAAAACGTTGAATATATATGGCAGACGCTGCTCTAAGTAACGGCTTCAAATGAGGAGGGTGTTAGCAACAAGTCGAAAATGAGCTCATTACCCTATATTATCAGAAAAAATGGGACTTTTGTGTCGCACAGTGTTATTTGCCGTTCGTTTTTCTGCGTTTTCTCTACTTCGCTGCGTTCATTTCTCGGCCTGGTTTGCTAACTACCTAAATTCCACGGTACCTAAATTCTTCGATCACTAGAATGGTCGAAGGGATGCAGAAGAATAAGTTTTCGGGTTGTATGATGTCCTACGGGTGTTCTTAGATGATTTATTTAAACTGGAATGGTTAGGGAATAAGCTTGAACGTGGTTCTAAGTGTGTACTAGAAAAGTTCCAACAACATATTTACTAGAATCTTTTTAGAAATGTTTTAGATTTGGTTTAATACTGTACTAGATTAATTTGATAGTATGGTTCAGTGAAGAACTACAAGGATTTTAGTAATGTACTCGAATTGTTTTTAGGAATAAAATAGAACTGTTTAGTTTTAGATGCAAATTATAATTTTAAATATGTGCTAGATTGGTTTCAGGGATGTGCCAAACTTGTTTCAGGAATGCTCAAAATTGTAGGTAGAGTACCAAAAATTATTTTAGTTAAATATATAAGTACTAGACTAGGTTTATGAGCATACTAAAATGATTTAACGAAGAACTAGAACGGCATTTGGAATTTAAAGGTAGGTGGGTTGTACTGGAATTGTATAAGGAATTAACGAGGACGGTAAAGTGACATTATAGAATGCTTTTAGAAAAGAACTAGAATTGTTTTATGCTGAGCCATAAAAATTTTGAACATGTACTAGACTGTCTTTAAGGATGTACTAGAAGGGGTTTAAAGATTTTCTAGAACAGCCTAGCGCGCTCAGCCATATGTGCAACGCCGAGCTTGGTACAAAGAGTTGTCAATTTTCCGAATTTCTAGTTTTGAATACATTTATGTTCTCAAACTACCAATATTTCAATATTCACAAAAATAAATATTCCCTTCCAGAAAAATAAACCCTAAGGCCCCTTCAATAAATAGAATAGTACTAGATTGTGAACAAGTGTACTAGAATAGTTTAGTGAAGAACTAGAAGAGTATATTGCTAGAGATGTACTAGAGCGGTTTTAGGGATTAACTATAAGGGGTTGTCTTTTAGAACAGTAGTAAAATTGTTTTTGGTATGTTCTATAATAATTTCAAATATGCACTAGATTGGTTTTAGAAGTGTACAATGAGCGTTTTGGGGAAGTTAAAGAATAATGTATGGGCGCACCAGAATGGCCTCATAATTTTTTTTTTCGAGAGTTGTCCTACTGGAGCTGCAGAGCTAGGTTCTCGGAAGGGCTCCCCGGCAGAATTACAGACACACACACTACTATTGCAAACGAGATAGGCAACGTCGCCCACTAAAACACTACTTAAGGCCAACTGAAGCGGGCAGTGGTTCTGAATGTGATATTCATTGCACGGTTCAGATATGTGCGGGGGTAGGGACTTCGTGGTCGTGTGTACCATTGCGAAGCGCTCGAGCATTTGTACGTTAACGTGTTCAATCGAGTGTGCGTTTGTATGTCGCGTGTGCTAACGTGTATGCAACTTCGCGTGCATAAATTCTATTTTATAATCGTGTGCATTTCGCATATTCGCGTGTGTTCTTGGATGATCGCGGGAGTACTAAACACTAATATCGTAGAATCAAGGACATCTTCGAAATGGTCAATTTTTCGCAAGAACTTTATTTCTTTGAGATCAACTACTGCCAAAATAGGCAGCGTACTAGAATGGTTCCGGGTATATACTGGAATGTTATCAGAAATGTTTGGTTGAGAATATTAGCCTTGAGAAAATGGTTTGGTGAGGTACTAGTATGGATTTAGAAGAGTACTGGTATTAGGAATGTACTAAAATGATTTGATTCTGAAAAAGCAGATGAGTAGTCCTAGGGGTGTACTATAGAGTAAGTATATACACAAAACTGTTTTTACAGGTGCACTAGAAAGATGCAATGGCTCCCAATTATTTAAGGGGTGTACTAAAAATGGTCAAAGGATAGCATTAAAATTGACAAAAAAAATTAAGGTGCACAATAATGATTTCAAGAATGTAATGAGAGTTTAGGATGCTCGATGTAGAGGTGTAATAGAATTTGGTATAATTGTACTAGAATAATCCTCGATATGTACTAAAATGGCTTAGGGATAGTACTATAATGGCTTAAAGAGACAAGTGACAAGAATATATTCGGATCGTACTAGAATCGTTGTAGTGTAGTTTTTTTTATTGTACTATAATGGTTTGAAGGGGCACTGGAATGGTTTTAAGAATGTACTAAATTGATTTCAGGGGAGCTCTGCACTTGTTTTAGGTAACCAGCATGATTTGGGGTGTCCTGGTAGTTTTGGGGATGCACTGAATTCAGGTGAGCGGCGTACTAGAATTGTTAATGATTTTAGGGGTGTACTAAAATTATACTAATGACACTAGACTACTAGTTTGGAGTTCTACTACAGACTTTAGTTTACTAGAATAGTCCTATACTAATATATTATGAATGAGATTTTGGACTAAGCTGTTTTGGGGTTGTACTAGAACGTTTTAGGGGTGTATTTTAATGATTTTAGGAAAGCGCTAATTGGATTAAAAAGATTTCTTTAAATATTTAAACGTCTATAATGGTTCTGGAATGTACTAGTAGACTATTAATGCACTGAATTTGGTGTAAGCATATACTAGAATTGCATGGAAATGTACTAGAACGAGGCAATAAAATTTTTATGGGCACACTAGAATTATTTCCCACTTGAAGAGTTTAGAGTTGCACTCGAGTGGTTTTGGTGTACTAGAATAGTTCTACGGAACTACTATGAGTGTAAACATGTATTAAAACTGTTTAAGATCGATCTAGAATGGTTTATAATAGTACTGAAATGGCTTCCGGGATGTAATAACTGAGTTCAGAAGAGCTCTGCTATTGTTTAAAGCTGCTTGCATGGTTTTGGGGTATACTTTTAGCTCTGGGGACGCACTAAATTTGGTTTAAAAAAAATATAAACTATAAAATTTTTGGAGTCGTATAAAATTGTGTAGGGGAGTACGCGAATTCTTCTTAAAGTGACAATAATCGTTTAGGGCTGTATTTGTGTGTAGCAAAAAAAAAGTCTTACCTAACCTAAAATTAGTTTTCAAAGCTTCGAATTCTCCTCATCAGCAACTAGCACAATGAAATAAAAAATCTAAACTAGCACCAAAATTAGCACTAGTTAGTCGCTCAATCCTAAATCTAAAGAAATCATGCATTTTAGTAGGAGAACGGCTTTGGCACCTACGGTAATCAACAATTTTTTGCTCGGGACGTAGTAGGTGTTAGCGTTACCGATTTTCCAATGACCCATCTCAGAATTACAAAGACCTAGCGGCACATTCCGAAACTATTCTTCCGTTGGCAAGCCTTGTTTAATTATAATACGAGCATCAAATTTATATTATAAATGTTTCAATTCCTTGTCTCGAGTAAGGGAGCATGGAGCCAACGGGGTATTTAGTGTGTTTTAAAGTTCAATTTGATGGGTTTGAAGGTTACTTTAGGCTAGATATTTTACCCTTTTGCACCTTTTAAATACCAAAAGTAATTTTGACCGATTTCGAGCTCTGGAGTTGCTTCTTGGTACTCTTTTAGGATTCCACTGATTTTTTTTTAATCTCTGGGCAGCCGAATACCGAGAATAATCTATGTTTTCTAACTTCAAACAGCCTACCGAGGAAATATTGACTAGAATCTTATTTGCGTAATTGAGTATTTAGGCAGACTCCGAGATGGATTCAGATCTACCAGAATGGATGCAGGGATGAACTAGAATTATATTATTTTGTTTCTTCTCCGATCCGTCTGCACGTTTAAAATATACTTGCACGCTCTGGCGGTAACACCCACTTGCACCGAACCGATGGCATTCCTAAGAGAAAAACAAGGATCCCATATTCAGTCCGAAGTGGCAGCCAGACTGCTCTTCATCAGCTCCCATGCTTCTTCTTGATCACACACACCCAATGTCGTTCGAAATTTTTAACGCTTATCTAATACCGAACAAAAACTATTTACCTCGACATCACCAAAAAGGTTAAGGTTCGTTTTCAAAACCGGCTAACGACTGCGCAAAACTCTTATCTCATCGAACAACCGGGATTAAAGCCATCCTTGACGCCGAACGAACCAACGAACGCGCTTATCAGTGACAGTAAAATAAACAAAAATTCGTCTCTTTCGTCATCGCTTGTTCAAAAGTTGGAATTAGATCACCAGCAACAAAACGGCAATTTCGCATTTTCTTTGACATACGAGCGTGCAACCTGCTTGGGCCCCCCTAGTGTATTGTGTTGCCGAGACCAAAAAGCAAAAGGGAAAATATTTTCACCGGACCGCGCCCCGTCGCGTTGACCGATGGAGTGTGGCGGTGGCACACCACCGCGGTGGGAAAGTCGGAGGAACCGACGACTGTGCGCGATCTGGGTTAGGAAAGCATTGCGGAAAAAGTGGAACTTCAATCGAAACTAAGCTGACTGTGGTTTAATATTTATGAACGGTTGTAATTTTGGCCGATTGTTTCGGTTTATTTATAGCAAATTGGGAATTATTTATCTTTTAGTAATATCAGCTGCGCGAGATCAGGAAAAAGAAATGTAAATAAATAATTTTCTATCTATTTTCGGGAGACGTTCTGCAGGTCCTCCTGACATGATATACGTTGTTTCAGCTTAAACGCGTAATGGTCGGTGGTTCACACTTGGCAACAGACGGTTGAATCATTCGATAAACAAGCGATAAATTGTTTGCAAAATTTATGTGCAAAATATTTGCGAGACGATAAATTGCTTTCAAGCATAGATAATGGAGTTGAAATTAGTGTGTTTACCGTGGTTTCACACTTAACTTAATCTAGAGTCGTTGTTGATTCGGTACATTCTTGGCACCGGGTGACTCCAAACATTTATTAGAAATACAGGAATTCAAGATTTCGCAAGTGTAAATCCACCGATAAAGAGATACGTGTAATTAGGATTGCAAAACTCAATAATTCGAAGAATTCAAGAAATTCGGACCCATGCAGTTGAATGTTTGAGGAACGAATAAAGTAAAATATTAATAATCTTATAACGAAGAGACCCAGACATCCAGAGATCCTAATCAGAGTGTTCGGAAAACAGGGTACCCAGAGTGAATTTTTGAATTCATGGAAAAATCTATAGAATAATTTTGTTTTTACGGTTTGTAATGGTACTAAGTTACTTTAAACTATACGGAGCTAGTTATTCCATGTTCTACAAAACAGTCGAAAACTAATTCTTCAACATCAGCATCATCAACGTGCACAGCTCTTACATCGGATGTATCTGTACTGTGCCACCGAGTAGAATTTTTCTCTCATGTGCACCAAGCTCTCGATAGTCTGCTTCCTTCAACGCCGATACTTTACGGCTGTACAGAGCAACTGTGAGTATCAGCGTTAGTTGTGTAAAATGAGTTTTCTGTTAATATTTAAAAAAAATGTGTCCATCTTACCATAAATCTTACTGAACTAGACTAAAAATAATTAACCTGATGTAATAGCAAACGGCGACGAAATCGTGATGAACTAATAATGAAATGGAAGTGCTTGGCAAAATTGTTGAAGCGACGAATCATGGCTAAAATCAGACTATTGGCAGCGTACGTGTTACGCTTTTAGATGTGTGTCCAAGAAGATCGGGTACATCGTAATCACCCAACATAAGCTTAGATATAAAAATGGTCTGCAAAGCGTGTCTTTCATAAGCATGATCATGATGACCGTACAATTCCTAGTTGCTACTCTGTGATTGACCAGAACAAGCAAAATTGCACAGAGTATCAACGAATGGGAACTGAGAGTAGTTATCCGTTCTCGATGTGCACGTTTCGAGAGTTCTATACGTTGAAATACCAATAACGGCGCCGGTCACGTCATGCTTTATTGCTCTGGGCAGCCAGCTGCCGAGAATTTATTATAGATTTATAGTTTATTGAATTAATTTGAAAAAGCTACGGACACCCGACAGTCGGGAGTATTGCTTATGTTTAATTGAACCAAATAATATGTAAATGATTTTATTATTCCTTGTTTAGTAGCGTACCTAGTGTACTACTTTGCTGGAGTCTGGGATTATTAGAAAGGGATTCAAACACGCCGTTCTCAAAGTTCAACAACGACCTCGCGGTGTACAAGGTAGGATCGAAGCCACTAGCCGAATCTAGCATCCTAGCTTATCAAGCTTTGCTAGCAGTATTTCGTGGTTAATTGGGTCGAAAGCGGAGATCTGTGTAGGCCATATCCACTCGGAGTTTACTGGATATTTTTTCTCTGCAAAACAACTAGACTAGACGAGATTCCTCTCAAGCGATCGACCCGGGAAGAATCCACGTTGACAAGTGCTTATGTAATGTCGACTAGTTAAAAAAAAGCACCTCTTTGATAAGCGATTCGAAATTTTTTGACTCGACTCTCAGTGAAGTGATTCCCCGCTAGTTCACAATTGTCACGTTTTTATGTTTACCGGAAACATGGCTGAACACTTTCAATCAGTAGGAATTTTTTCGTACTATGTTGCGTTTCGGCTTCGCCTCATCAGAAACCGACACTAACTTATTGTCGGAATAGATTAGCGCCGGCTTGACGCAAATCCATTAAAACTAAAACACACTATGTGTTTCAATCGAACGACTGATCAAACGTGATGTCCCGTTCGAGCAGAAGTTCATGTTTATGCCGATGAAGCCGAAACTTGTCTTGGCTTAGCAGGCCTATGCGAAAGCATTATGCTATATTTCACCCTAAGGAGGAAAATTTGATAAAAACTAAAATTTTTCACTAGGGTGAAAATTTGTTGGTCTATTCCGACAATAAGTTAGTGTCGGTTTCTGATGAGGCGAAGCCGAAACGCAACATAGTATGAAATAAGGATTTGTGCCCTCCTGTACAAAGACTGGTTTTTACCAACAAATTTTCACCCTAGTGAGAAATTTTGGTTTTTACCAAATTTTCCTCCTTAGGGTGAAATATAGCATAAGGAATTTTTTGTTGCTGAAGTGACACATTGAAAAGGTGCGTTAGCTACTTCGCCGTTGTAGACCATCCTAGACGGAAGACCCGTTTCCTTTCTCTTCTTATTAACGAAATTTCTGAAGCCTTTCGGATTTCGTCGTAAGATTTGTTGTATGCAGTTCGCATATCCTTTGTACAGCAACTCATTGTGACTACGGTACCCATTGCTGGCTACTGCAAAAAATCGTTTAAGAATAGGACATCGTCGATTTGTGTACCCATGTATAGCTTTGACACGGGTACGTCTCAGATTTCAAAGCTACGGAACTGCTGATTAGGCAAACCATAGAACGTTCTATTCATATCCACAGCATATTTTTTTTACCTCACGGCTATCATCCGTATCACATGTCACTAGTGTGCCAAGATATGTGAATTCGTCGAACACCATGCACCATATCCCATCGACTTTCACCTCGGAACCGACACCGTTTGGACTGCTTTGCTTTCGACCAGCTAACATGTTTTCTCAGAGTTTATAATCAATTGCTTCCCGCATCGTGTCTTTTAAAAACCACAAATGGCTCTTCCACTGCACTGCGACCAACGCCACTGATCGCCGGTATCGTCCGCGGAACCAAGAAGCATGTGAGTTCCTGTGATAATGGCTCTGTTCCTTTGCACATCAGATCATTGTATCATACCATTCGAGTGCTATATTGAACAATAGATTAACCCTCAGAAAGGCAACGAGTTTCAGAGACCCGGTTAGTTACAGTTCTCTAGTTTCAATGAGCTTGAAATTTGAAATATAAATGATCGATCGTTTTCGGGCTTTAGATTCTCTCGCTGATAAAACGACAAAATATAGGCTTTTTATTTCATTGGGTCTTAGAAGCGACGCTTCTTGAAGTCACAATTTTAGCTTGGCTTTTTGCGAGTTGAAAAGTGCGTCGCCACATCGTACGTCATAAACGAGTCGTATGTCTCTTCGGATATTTTGAAACCTGGTTTTGACCCAGCGTCCAGCAACGTACTAAACAGCTTAATCGGGTTTGTCAAAGGGCCATATTCCAGCAGTATCTGCCATAGTTGGTTACATTTCACTGAACCGTACGCTGCTTTAAAATCCACAAACAGAGGGTGGGCTCGTAAGTTTATTCCTGGAATTTATCTAGAATTTGTTGCAGAATAAAAATCAAATTCGAAGAAAGGAGTTTTCAACACACTTTAACACTTTTTAGATTTAGCGTGTTGCAATAATTTCGTGTTCACTATTTAGTACTGATTTTGTGCCTGATCCTGTATCTTTTTTAGGAAAAATACAATATTGCACATTGAATTGACTTGGTAAGCCCAACCGTGTTTTGATTTCGAGGGTCTCATCAGAAAGTGACACCTTTTGTTCCTACGGGTCATCAAGTTTAATCAGTTCGTTTTCGATTTATTGTCTATCTGGTGCCAAGTCAGTGCCAGACTCTGATGAGACGCAGTCGATGTGGATTATTTCGCAAATGGGTTTATTTTTTATCCGATCCCGATTTTTTTTGATGAAGATCTTTCTACACGATTCTTACGCCGAATAACCTTAGTTCGAGTTGAACATTACAGCAGATTATTACATTATGAAGCTCTACCAATTTAGAATCGGTTCGCTTCTTTTTGGCTAATACAGTGTTCAAGCCCGTGCGCAGACAACTCTCAAGGAAAGGGTTTTCATTTTTTTGGTTCCTTATATAAGAAAGGTATAGAAACCATCAAACGGAGAAGTTTTTTTTTCGAGTCCCGGGGGTTTGAGTCTTGAGTCGGCTTGGCTCAACAAATTTGAACGATGTTTGCTACCGAGAAGGAATCTTGATCAGACACCACCATTGGCTGATTCTTAGTAGTATCGAATTCTACTGTGGTGGTTTGTAGTAAGCCTACCGAATAAAACTCAATTATTCCTCCCAATCCTCATCCTTTCGGGGCCATCGCTGGGTTTTACTTCATGAGGTAATGGGCTTTTTGTGTTAATCGTTCGTGTTTTTTTCCTATTGATGCTGTTTCTTGCTTGTTGTGCAATTTTCGTGGTATAACTGACCTGCTCAGGTCAGCTGCCGTGTCATGAAGCGATTCGGAGATGCCGAACAATACGCTTTACACCTCTTTACAACCATCTACGCAGGGATTCCTATCCTTCTTAGCGATACTCAATTCCTAATGATCTACCACCTGGTGCTGAGAGTTTCCAAGCGGCGGAATTTCTCCCGATACCGATGCTCGTTTTCGTGTGCCATTTAGTTTTCAGCCACTCTGGCGCAAAGATCCACTGCAAAGAAATTTCTCAAGACAATGATAGGGTGACCATATCAAGCGAGTAAAAAACCAGGACAGTTCAAAAGGAACTACCTACATCCATCACCTCTTAATCGATTGTGCCTGCTCCCTAGATTTTCGACAGGTAAAAAGTTCCAGGTTCTGGCAGGCAGAGCTACTGCAGTAATACATTTCTAGGGTCGGGCAGGCATAGCTCAGCCAAAAAGTCTCATGAGAATTCGATCACCGAGCTCTTTTCTTCAGATTTGTACACACACAGTTTTTGCTTCATAGCCATCAGTAAAGGCCACATGATGTTGTTGGGGAAATCGGCAATTATGAATTTAGCGGATGAAACGAAATCATCTGTGCATGACAGGCGAGGAGTTATCAGCACTAAACACACGTCATTGAAGTAAGGTAGAAACGTAAACGGTCCCAAGTAACTCCCTACGCTATTCCCGATTTAAAAATAAGTACCTGGCAATCTCCAATGACAATCATTATATCTCGATTTGAAATTAAGGATCGAAACATCTGCAAAAACTACCGTTGATTACAAATTTCTCCATTTTATCATTTATTATAAGAAAAAACAGCGGATCGGCTGGTGTAAATAATACCAGTTTGAGCGCGACCTTCCATACTCCCTGTTATGTACGATGCTAAATTCAGCAGGTTAGTCGCCGTTCAGCGTCCAGGCGTGAAGCCATGTTAATCGTGGTTTAGGTACTGTTTCCATTGACCCTGAATTGGTTCCTCAATCACCAGTTAGAAAGAGAGAGCACTTGGGACCGATTTGTTCACCCTCGCTTAAGTTTTAAACCATGTTCACCAGTGCGTTTTAACAGCCGCGGGTCTTTTAATTTTTTACAATAAGTAAAAATAAAAAAATAAAATGCTAAGAATGTCGGTCTATCAGATCTTGTTGACGCAGTTTGCTGCTGCGTGTTGAGTTCCTTTTCCTTGGCGGTGAAGCCGCTTGGGGGTCATTCAGTCTGCCTTCTCTCGCGTTATCGTTCCCGTCCATGTCATCATCGGTACTGCTTTCTTGCTGTTCACGATCAGATGTTCTTATTTGTTTATTGTTCTTGCGGCTCGCTGTTGTAAATCCGTCTTCATCGGTATTTTCTTCTTTATTGGCGATGTTAGTTGTTGGTTTGGGAGCGGTTGTAGTGGTTGTTGTACCTGCATTATTGGTTAATTGGATCGTTGTTTTTGGTTTATCTGAAGGTGTCGGTGGCTGCTTGTTAGAGTTGGCTGTAGTAGATGAGTTTTGACTAGTTGCTTCGGCGCATGTTTTTCCGTAGTGGGCTGTATAGTTATAGAATTGGCATTTTGGGGTCTGCCCGGGATATGTGATTAGCGTTGTTTGCTTATAGGTTACGCCGTCCCTCAGTGATTTGCATTCGATAGTCATGTAAGAAGGTATTGGTTTAGTCACTCGCATCCTCACAATACGAACGGTGTTTGGAATGCCGGTGAAAAAAATTCTCCAGGTGTCATTCGTAATAGATTCTACTTCTCCATATTCCGACATGATTTGTTTGATGTCATCTTTCTTAGTGCGCGGGAACAAATGATGGATACGCACGTCCACCATGCCGGTTTCCATATGCACGAGGATCTTTATTCTGGTGTTATTAAATTTGACCTCGTGTTGCATGTTGTTCTTAGCAATTAAGTTTTCGGCCTGTGCTTAGCTTCTAAACGTGATCGAAACACAGTTTTAAACGTGATGTAGCTGAATGTACGTAACTTCAGCGAGATTAAGCGCCATTTCCACTTTTACTAATTGCTCCACTTCCTGAACTGTGGGTCTAACACGAGTTTTATTAAAGTTGATCGAAATCGTGTTATCCCATAGCACGGGCACTTTTGTTTCATTTGGCAAACTCATTTCACTCCGCAACAATACAATATTGTTTGTGCACTGATACGATATGGACTGATTGTGCGATAGGCACCAATCGGCTTGTAGGTAGATTTGACTGTTTCACTTGTGCGGGATGTGAAGACAAACTGTTTCATCGCCATTGATAGCGACCAGTTTGATCCACAACTGGAATCATTTCGATTTGTTCGACTGTCAAGTTTCCTTGTAAACGGACTACAGGTCATTAATATGCTATGTACATACGAACGGCTTGATCTTTTCCTTTTCAATTTCCACGTAAGAGAAGAAAGTTGTGAGATTAAAAAAGACTGCGATCTGAACCTGAGGAAATAAAGCGAAGACTCAATAAAGAAAAATATTTTAGGCTTACAGGGCAAAAACCAGGACAAATCAAGCGTTTCCTCGACTTCCCAGGACACCAGGACAGTCATTGAAAAACCAGGACATGTCCTGGGAAACCAGGACGTATGGTCACCCTAGACAATGATATCCCAATTTTCTCCGAGTTCGTGTTGTTTGTTCGTCATTTTTCCTTCTTAGATGCTGTTGCTAGTTCACTGACCGACCTTTTCTGTGTAACTGATTTACTCATAATTCTGAACTTTTAGACTAGTTTTGAGGTAAGCTGGTGATATGGCAAGGAATCTGCCGCTGCGGTCAAAAGACGGAGTTGATTTTCTTCTCAATCAACGGTTTGATCGGACATACGTCAACAATTTTTTTAAAAATGGTATACTACGTATTATTAGGCACTATCAAATTTTGTCCAGAGCTAAACCGAAGAGTAGTGAAAATGGCTAAGGACGGTATTCCAAAGATCAGATACTGGAGAAAGCAACCGGTTGGGTGATTCAGAAAAAAGGTGCACCTAGAATGCGCTAAACCCGCTATGCGATCAGTACGAGCCTCTATTGAAAAGTTGTTCTGACGCCGCTCTGAGTGCGTACTTCGAATCTCGCCCTTCTGTTTAAAACATTGTATCTTCTAGAATATATGGATCAAAAAAGAAAATCTATTCTTTTATTGCTCCTGATGGTGATGGAGTGTATCGAAACGTTATATCGACTGACCCAAATTTCACCTTGTCATTTATGCTAAAGTGCTTATCACCTAACTCACAGGATCAACTACCAAATGTGAATATGGAATAAATAGACTCAATGCCCAACCTTCAACTCTTGTCTTTTTCTGAAAACCGACCGAACAGCTAAGTCTTTCACTCAGTGGCATGATGTGTAGACGGAAAAAGAATCACCACCGAAACCGAACTAGACAGCAAAAAAACAATGTCTAGATATTTTGTGTTGAATTTCATAGACTAGAAACACATAATTTCGTAATTGTACTGTGGTTTAAAACAATTGTCTCCTAATTCTCATCGGTTTATTCAGAGCTCCTTTTCTTACGGGACATCAAGCAGAACTGGAGTTTGCCCAGAAACATAAATAGTATTTTCGTTTTTGGAGCTAGCGTCAATCCGGCGCTAGCTCATTCCTGCCACTAAGTTAGCATTAGATTCTGATGAGACGAAGTCAAAACGCCATTTCCTTAACCAATTCATAATCAGTTTCATAATTAGTCGAACTGAATTAGATGAATAGACTAACATTTCACTCAAAATCATCATCACTTAATCGGATCTGTGCAAATGCGGATTGAGACAAAGAACAATTAAATTTCATTTTCAAGTAACCCTCATTGCAAAACCGAAACGAAGCGTGCAAGTGTTTACTTATCGAATCGAGAAAAAAAAGTTTGTTCCTTAAATTTTCCACTCGCTTTGCGGGTACATCGCAGCGCGGGGCCTATCTCCGATGACAAAGCGCTGGCATTATCTATCTACAGTGTGTCTCAAATATTCAAACTCGAAGACAGCGGTGGTTGGTTATCGTGCGGGGTTTGGAACAAAGCCAAACACTTATTTTGTTTTTGTTTACATAGTCATCAAACGGGAGGGATGTTGACACCTTGATCAAGATGCTAGCCCTCGCATATTAACTAGCAGAGCGCAGTAAATAGAACGCTGTTTAAGTTGTGGGTTGGGGGTGGGGTTGCATTTCAAGACAATAGCTACACGAAAGGTGGTGTTTATTATTGCACTGAAAATTCGAAACCATCATAAAATTGACAGCGGTACTACTTTTCTAAGTGCCTGAATATATTAACTTGCTTGAATTACAATTTTTGCAAGGAACACAAGACGATATTGAGGTTAATATACGACGACAGGGACAGGTACAACGTCAACAAGTAGGTACAAGTATGTGTAGGCGTACGACGCCAGCAGACAGGGATCGGAATCCGCGCGAATTGATGAAGCGGAAATACCAGTTTTCTGTTTTGCTTGTTTGTTGGATGCGAGTGATAAGCTGTTTTTTTTTTGCTGAAACAAAGAGGCCGGTCTAATCACGAGAAGGGTTGCTGCCAATTACGTCAGTCCACATTCCTCGCGGCTAGGTTACCAATGAGGGCTGTTGTGTTAGCGTTAACGTTGGTTCGAATATTAGTGTCAGGGAAACTGCTATGTTGCAAAATTATAATAAAAATGGTTGACCTTTTGGCAACACGTTTGCCATTTAGTGATAGTATCAGTCCCCGATTTTGTCAACCTCATATGAAAATCCGTTTGATGGGCTCTAGCAGATACAAAACTCCAAATCTGCAAATGTTCGATGAATCAAAAATGGGGGCCGACAGATCGTAACTGGAAAATCGATTGTATTGCGGCATAGCTCACCTCAGTTCGGTCCCTAACCCTTATAAATAGCATAAGAATAAGAGATCGCCAGAAACCAATTGATATTTCAATATTAATTCGTCAAAAGGGCGAAAGTGTTTCTTGTAAACAAACTTTTTTTCGCTCATTAGTCTGCAGCAGAGTGGAATTTCATGAAAAATATGCGGTGATGTAAATTTTTACCCTTCGTAGAAGTAATTTCAATTGTTTTCTGTTTTAAAATTATAGTAAATTAAGAGAAACCATCAAAATAAGTTTGTTTACAAATCTTATTCGCCCTTTTGCAAATTTAGTATGGATTTATTGAAACAACATGCTTGGGAATAACACGATCAGCCCCAGTGTGCAACCTATATTGATTCCTGCATGCTGATCAATACCGACACCGACCACGTGCGACGGAAGATCTTCTGAGGAAGGAACGAATGTTAGTCCAATACATGTTGCTGCTAGTGACCGAGGAATCCTCTGCATTTCCTCGCGTAGCACCGGAAGGGGGTATTTGTTAGTAAGTATAGCAATAGCGCTTTTATGTATGATTGCTCTGGACAGCCGGCTACCGAGACCTGGGGTATTTATCATGTTTTATATCAATACGATTTGCGAAATAAGCAACTTGAACTTGGGATAGCCGACTATGAGTAATTTTTAAACCGATTATCCCGGGTTGAATTTCTCGTAGTATCTATTAAATTTTTTCCGGCCATCGTAACACATGGCTTTTTCTCCACGTGAAATTTGATAACTTGATTCTTGCAGAAACCCATACAATATTCTGACGAAAAATTTGAGAAAGCACAACACTCCCTTTATGAAAC
The DNA here is from genome assembly GCF_030247195.1 of Topomyia yanbarensis. Taxonomy (NCBI): domain Eukaryota; kingdom Metazoa; phylum Arthropoda; class Insecta; order Diptera; family Culicidae; genus Topomyia; species Topomyia yanbarensis. The sequence continues at coordinate 13,313,712 of NC_080670.1, read as the reverse complement.
TGTGTGTAGTTTCACGAAATGATTACATTACAAATCGAGATTTCCCCACATTAGTCACGATCGATTCGGACAAAACGAATAACTACAGTAAGGATTAGTCATACTTTGCCTCTAACTAGCAGCATGATCATCCGACGAACACTATCAGTTTGTTCGGTACTATCAGTGCAAAAGCAAAGCAAAGATCTACTGCAAACTAGCACGCGATGATAAACTGAATAAACACAAGAGGACAAATCCACCTCAGGCCAGCACAGTCACTTCAGTCTGGTTGGTACTCGTACAGTTTCTCTAGCGCAAACCTCAGCGGAATAGGTAATGTTTGGGTCGATAACGGTTATTCCAAATATCTCCGTTTGGCAGATAACTGAAATTACAATGAAATAGAATGTCATTTTTAAATTTTTCGTTATTCTGTTTACTAACAAAATACCTCGTATTTTATGCACTAACGGAAACTGATAAAGATTTAGAGCGCAAACGTTGCCGCAAGTCCCAGGTGACGTCAACCGAACCGAGCAGGTCAAAATAAAAACATTCCCCTTGTAGTAAGTAGCAGGCGACGATTTCGAAATATGATACCTACCATAAAACGAGAGAAAGAAATCAAAATACTCCCACCACAATGCCAGGCAATGACAATTACTCATGAGACAAGGCGATTTAAGTACAGGTCACACGGTACATCACCTTCGGAACGGAACGTCCGGATACCGTTCCGTCAGAGTAGGCTTGAATGCATTTTTCTCGCGAGCGCATTCATACGTTCCGTACGTCAGTACGTTTCTTGTCGATGATGGTGTAAAAGAATTCTTAATTTGACGTTCGATTGATGGAAGGCTCGTGGATCGTGTAAATCGTACTTCAATCACAAAGTTATAGCAGGCCCTTGTCAGCCGTCTTTTTAAGTGCAACATGACGAAAGATGAATACGCTACGGATGACAATATCACCAACACACAACACTGACTTCGCTACCAGTGCTGCCACATTTGCATCTTGTATGGTGGTACAAAAAATCAACACCTTTTTGTGAAAAAATAAATACAATAATGCAAATAAACCAAAAATACAACCTTGAAATTCACCTGAAATTTTTTAATTCGACTTTGCTTGAGCGAACTACAGCAAAAATACATCGGGCAATACAAAACATTTATTTTATGTTTATGTCAAATAAGTGGTTTTCGTGTTGTCATTTCAAAGCCCCCTTTAACCCCTAGACAATGTTCGGCAAAGTACGTTTTCAACCAATGCAAAATGCTACAAATAAATTCGTACCGATCCAGCAATGCATTCCCTAATAAATATCTCAAAGGTTAAATAGCTAAACAACGTGTTCAGGCTATCATTCAAACTATATATAGACTGCTTTTACCACATGCGTTATAGTACGTCTAAAGTTTCTTTTTATTAGTGTTTCATTAATAAATATTAAATATTTATTAATGAAACACTAATAAAAAGAAACTTTTTTTAAAATTGTTTTTTTTTAAAGTTCTAGTAAGATTTAAATTTAAAAAATACCGCAAACTGGCAACTCTGTATCACGGTCGCGAGCAGTAAACTTTCGCAATCTTTCCCACACCAACACATCGATACCCAACGTAGCATTCGGGCGATGGTTGTAGTTTCGGACCGTAGTTTTTTTTTGCCCGATTCACCACTATTTTCCCCGTGAAAATCCACACCTGTGATAAATGCGACAATCAATCCACTATATTATAATAACGAAATGCTAACCTTCGGTTTGTTCAGCCATTTTCGCAGCGAATCCATCCTGGCTAGAAGGAACCTTCCGCTGCTATCCGAACAGCTTCGCCTTCTATCTTTTTCCTCTCGTTTCCCCGATCCTGCTACCTTCGCGCTCCGACGATTTGCTGGATTCAGGAACTACGATTCGTTTTCTAAACCAAAAACACAGCACTGTATGCTACAATATTTTGCCTTCTTGGACAAACCATCAATAGAGGATCATTTCCGCCTCTCCGTTACTCTACCGAAGGTACTTTTGGAAGCACCATGCACATTATTTTGCCCTCTTACCCTATGACAATTTTTTCCCCGATTCACAACAAACGGAACACACTTGGCAGCAGATTTCCCAATAAGGGCTTACACACGCACTAGATTTTTCCGTCGGCTGTGGCCGATCAATCTCTGAATTCACGCTCTCTCGCCTTATTACTCGATTATTTGGCAATCAAGCGGATAAGCAGAGTGCATCCATTGGCTTTTTTTCCCTCCTCTATGCCCGAGGAATATGATTAATTTGCGAAAATTTTCACCACAAAAAGAACACTGCTTTGAAAGCCACCTTTTTGGCCGTGATAGATTGTTTGCTCGCTTTTGAGGTTTGCACTCCACGATTTTCAGCTACTGCTCCTTTAAGGATCGAGTAAAAACTTTACAACACTGAATCGCACAATCGAACGGGAATCTCACGGTTCGCATTTCTTCTCAATCATGGTGGCTGCTGAACTGACTGTGATGGTGGTGACTGCGAAAACTGAACCGAACCATGGATGTGCATCTCGCGTGACATGATGGCGAGAGCGTTAGCAGCGCTAACACCAAAACAGACAAAGTAGAAGCTTTCTTGACAGCTAAATTTTATGTCAAAAAGACCCAGTTGTCGGTATTACAGAGGGAACCGAAAAAGATCTGGTCATTTTGAATCAGACAATAAAGACTCCTTTTCATTTGAGAGGAAAATCAATGAAAATGTGGGAAATTGAGCTGCATCGATTTATGCAATAAAAGAGTTTTATTCTTAATTTAATGACCCGCTTTACAATTAATTTTATTGTTCCGTTACAATACAAAAACAAGTTGAAAATTTCTACAGCGAATATCAATATAACGTCGATCTAGAAACAGGGCATATTCTAAAATTTAAAAAAAAACGTTTCTTCTTACATTCGTGTACATCTCACAAACAGCAACATTTAATGTTTATTTAGTATATATTTTTGTTGCATAGATCATATTGGAAATAAACTTTCGCTACTATGACCGTTTTGTTTTCGAAAAAGAGTTGGTGGTCAGAAGGTTTTTAAGCCAAAATTTCAGGTTCTGGGTTCTCATAAAAGCTCCCAACTGAATGTTTATGTGTTGGCTATGACAATTTCCGTTGATTTAGCTACTGCCAATATGACTTACTGGCCTTCTACTGCCTATACTACCAGTTGAACATGATTACTTTCCGAGTGGCAGCAAACTACCTGTACGACCGAATACGAATTTAGTCTACGCTAATTATTTGTTGCATGAACTGGTCTAAGCCAATAAAAAGGAAAGGAAAATACTTATTCTCTTTTTTCAAATGTTCGTTTTGAAGAAGCAATACTGATTATAACATATTATTATCTGAAAAGGGCTACGAAAATTTTTCGTTTAAAATTTTTGTTTTAGAGAAGAATAAAAATATTTGCATTAAAATTTTTATTTTGACATCATTACCCTAATCAGTGTAATGTAAGTTTATTCGATGTGTTTAAATATTTTATCGATGAGTATGATTTAAAATAATTATTAGTAAATAAGGGGTTCTCTTAGCAATTTCAGAAGTTACGTTTATTCCTGACATAATTTTACGGTTGATTTTAAATGATACAAGCCAGGATTCAGGTTTATGAGTGCAGCTAGACAGTTTTTTCAGCTGTTTCTAAGCCATGTCTCAAGTTGGTGGAACGTGCCGATAGTTCTTATCTAACGCCAATTTCTCCGCACTGGGAAAAAAAACTGGTCCCAGCAGACTCCTGGATAATCTTGGTTAAATGTTCTCCATTGACAAGCACATGTCCGAAGCAGAGTAGAAAAATATAATCGAGTTTTCACCCTGTGAGTCCTGTAACCAAGAAAGTAGTTTTGTTATCTATATTATAAATAATCAATGATCCGCCGGAGGAACTCAGCATCGATAAAACATTTCGGCACCCTGGCATACTTAGATTGATTTTGATTCCCTAAAACGATAGTTAGTTTTGTTAGACCGCTCAGAACCGGTGAACTATACTTGATAGAGAGCGTTTTACCCTTCGACCGATGGGTCATATCGACGGTAAAAATTGCGTGACTTTTACTGGATACGACAATATATAGCCGTCGAAGGCGGCCGCTCGTTCTTGTGAGTCCGATGATTAGTGTGCTCGAATTTTATCATATACTATGCCGCGATCGCTTCCCCAATATTCGCGCAGGTCGTGGTAAAGAAGCAACATGGTTGGTGTTGGTTTTTAAGCTATGAACAAACTCGCATCACCCACATCTGAACCAAATTTGTTAACCAAAGTAATACTTCACTAATCACATAAAAAATCGACAAAAAAACAAAAACAGAAGCACACTATGATCAGTTGGCGATGCCAGTTTCGTTTTTTTGACTACTTTTGCTTGTCAATAGGAATTGGGTAGTTTATTTCGCCTCATTGGTGAGCCAAGATGGAACCTTGGCGTATTTAATTTGTATTTGGTTTGAACCGTCGCTCAAAATTTTTTGAAATCGCTCTAGCGAGCGAAGCACCTTTTACCGGTACCAACTGTTACTTTTCCACAGGCAGTCTCCAATAAACACTCAAACTGCGAACAACCAGCACTTTCCGTTTCCCAGTATTCATTCAGCCGTCAGGCCAGACTGTCAAATATGTTTTTTCCGATCAAGCAGACCTATAATAATTTTCTGACGTCTTCTAATTCTGTTCTAAAAAGGGAATTGAAACAATCACTTTCCCGGTTTGTTTCATGATTTTGAAGTTTCAAAATTTAAAACTTATATACGCCGCCGTTCTATTTGTTGCTTAAGGTTGAACAGAGAATGGGTAAAAATCGAAAACGAAAAAAGTTTTTCCACATCGTGTGTTAGATCTTCATAAAAATCAATCAGCAGTACTGTAACAACATTCTTCATAAGCTGATTGATTTTTATGAAGATTAACACACGGTGTGAAACAAACTGCTTTTTTCGTTTTCGATTTTTGCCCATTCTCTGTCCAACCTTAATTTAAAACACGTTTGGAACTGTGTTTTGAATACATAGATAGTAATCAGCAGACACTTAGATCCGAAAGGCTCGATAAAAATAAGTTTTAGTCCAGTAACGGCGAAGACATGAATTATGAACTAATCGGAAAAACCACTAAAACTGTTGCTCGGGACAGTAATTTCTAGTTTTAAAATTTTCAGTTCAAAATTTTAGAACTGTCAAAATTATGAATCTAGAACTCAAACACTTACAAACATGCTATCAGATTACAGTTCTGATCGAATTTTCATGTTTTCCATTAAAAATATCTACCCGTGCACGTACACAGTTTTGATAACGATTTTACAACAATTTGTAAAAGGGCCTAGTTGATTTTTATGATCAAACTGATTATGGAAGGGCCTAACTGATTACAAAAGAGCCTACCTGATTATAAAAGGGTCTGATTTCAAAAGGACCTGATTGATTGAAAACGGCCAATGTAATACACTCATTTTAAAAGGATTATAATGTATTATTGCATCATAGCTGATTGTAAAAGGCTTCCCGAATAGAAATGCAGAACAGTATTACAGCATTTTTTATTGTTACATTACAACGAAAAACAATGTTATTCTGGAAAATTTACAATGGAAATATAATCACATGTGTTGTTTCTACATCCAATTTCATTGTAAACCCGATAAGGGATGTAACAATGAACAAATTGATCTTTTCCCATGCATCATAAGTACATTGATATTACAAGAAAAGTTATTGTTAACAAATAAAACTGTTGTAAATTCAACGTTTCTACGATCAATTTCGATATTACTTTCGGTTCGGGTTATAACAGCAGCGCAACACCTACTCGATGAATTAATCAAAACTACAACTGCTCTAAGCCTTTCGCTTAATTCTTCAGACCTGAACAGTATTTTTTGTGCGAGGTATACAAGTAGAAGCAATATGCGCAAACAAATGAATCAAAATAGTATCAATTTTCCAATTTTTTTTTAACAAACCTTCTTTGACAATTTTCTTAATGTTTACGTTTTGCAGATAGGCCCTTTCAAATGTTTGGCTGGAGTTGTCGCGCACCGGTGTTCGGTACAAACTTCGGCATAAAGACCAATAGACTTTTCTACGGCTCATGTACGTACACGCCACATGACACAAATACTACATCACAAGCTGGTGGAAAATAATAAACAAAGACGGCAAAAGTAAATGGGATTGTTTTCAACCAGGAAGCTTCATTAGTGTTCGGGAGACCGGTCGCAAAGAACTCAATACCTTTATTGTAATACTGGCAGCCCTGGAAAGCTCTAACCCAGTAAAAAGAAATTTCAAAATCGTCCAACAAACCGTTCAACAGGCGTGCAATATTGGACCTGTGTTGGACAGTTTTGACCTAGTGGGAATTCTGACACAGAAAAGCTTCCCGGCTTATTTTTTTTTGTTGAAATCACAACACAACTGCCGAAAACATCACAGCGCGCAAATCAATTCTGCTGTTTTTCGTGTTTCGTCCTGTTAAATTGTACTAGCGTATTCCAAGTTCGTCAACTTTACGGCTACTAATATATTTCAATCATATAACTCGATACAATGTCCACGATTAGCAAGCTTGAAATCCGTGGCATCCGAGGTTTCGGTGTTGAAAGCGAGGATGTTCAGGTCAGTACCGAATCAGAAAACTTTTTCTTTCTACCCCACATCGTAGTCTCCTAAAATTCCAGAAAATCAATTTTCAATCCCCGCTGACGCTGATCGTCGGCCAGAATGGTTGCGGAAAAACAACCATCATCGAATGCCTGAAGTACGGGCTAACCGGCGAAGTTCCCCCGGGGACGGACCGGGGCAAGGGATTCGTGCACGATCCGAAGATCTTCAACATGGTCGAAAGCATGGGACAGGTCAAGCTGATGGTGAAAGATTTCACCGGCAACCGAGTGACCGCCACACGCTCGATGAAAGTTTCGCAGAAGGGCAACACGAAGCAACCGAAGTTCGAAACGTTGGACTCGGTGGTAACGATGGAGAATGCTGCCAGCGGACAGAAAACCAACATATCCCGTCCGAGGGTGGCCGATATAAATAACGATATGTGTGATGCAATGGGCGTTTCGAAAGCTATCATCAACGATGTCATTTTCTGTCATCAGGAGGATTCGAACTGGCCGCTGGAGGAACCGAAGGAGCTGAAGAAAAAGTTTGATGCTATTTTTGGAACGACCGAGTACAATCGGGTTATTGAGAAGTTGATAAAGATCTCGAAGGAGTACAATGACCGGCAGAAGGATAAGGCCGGGGATTTGAAGTTGCTGGAAAACATCAAGAGTCAGGCTGAGATGAAGCAGGTGCAGCTGGAGAAGGCTGATAAGAAGAAGGGGGAAATGCGTACGGTGGTGGAAAGTTTGGAGGGCTCACTGAAACCAATCTTTGAACGACTGGAACAGATTACCAAGATTGAGCGGGATTATTCCAAACTGAAGCAGCAGGAGATTGAGTACAAATCGAAGTGGGTATCGGTTGGCCTTGAGATCGTTTTTCTTTGTCTTAACACGAATTTTTATTTGTAGGATCAATACTAAGGAGGATCAACAGAACTCGCTTCGCTCAAAGATACGTACACTGTTCAGTGGCACTCTGCCGGAGCTAGAGGTGGAAATCCGCACATTTCAGCAGTCGATGAACTCCAAACGTTCAGAACTGCGCGATGCCGAATCCGATTTGGGTACTCGTAAAAATCAGGAGAGATCTGTGCAGAAAAAGCTCCAGGAGTTGGAATCTCGTCGTGTCCAACTGATTACCAAGCGTCAGCAAGAGCAGGAACTTAATGGCGATCGAGGAAAGAAAATTATTGAATTGTGCGAGCGGATGAAGCTTCCTGTTAGCGGAGATTATGAATCCGATGGTCTGGAGGTGGAAGCTGCCTTGAAGGCTATCAAGCATGGCATCCGGTCGGAGGAAAGTGACCTTCAGGCTATGGTCAAAGCTCACGATGAAGCCGATCAGCAGGCACAGAAGGCAATCGATAAACTGCGAGAAGAGAAAACGAAGCTAGAGGCCGATTTTCGTCTGAAGGGACAAATGGTGACGGACTTTGCTCGGGAGAAAGCCAAAACGCAGTCGGAAATTACAGCGATCGAGCGTTCGGCGGAAGTGCTGAAGAAGCTGGTCAGTGAAATCGAAAAGCTGGAGAAGGATTATGAAAATCAGAAGGCGAATTCAAACGTGGACGGAATGCGACGGACGCTGACGGAGAAAAAGAAGAAACGGGAAGAGTTGCAGACTAAGCTGGACAAGGCAGAGGAACAGATATCGTCTTTGGATGCTATTGCAGCCAAGGCGACCGAATTGAGTCTGAAGGAGCAGCAGCTGACAGGGAAGGAGTCCGAGTTCAGAAGAATTCGCAACAAACATTCGGACAATTTGAAGCGGCTGTTCCCCACGAAGTAGGTAGATCAGGATAATGTATTGCTTGTACCTAATTATGATTTCTTCTCCAGAACCATTGAAAACAACTACAAGCGCAACGTCCAGGACTTGTACGATAGTCTCCAGCGTCAGATGAAGCATTTGAACGAATCCATGCGCCAATCGCAGGCGATCGTAACGGAAATGGAGACGACCAGACGATCTCAGAAACGGGACCTAGAGCGAATGGAGAAAGAACTAACGGAAAACAAGGAAAAAATTTACTCAGCCTGCCAGGGCAACCCGTACGACGAGGTCCTAACTAAACTGAAGGAAAAGATAACCAAGAACAATTTGGAACATGGAGAGTTACGTTCGGCAGACGTCCTCTACAGGAAGTACATCTCTCGCATCGAAGACGACCGGTGCTGTCCAGTTTGTCACAAAGAGATGGCCGGTTCGGACGCGCAGGATGTTAGCTCGGAACTGTCGGACGAAATCCGACGGCTTCCGGAGAAGATCGAGTCACTCGAGCGGCAGCTGAAGGCAGATCAAATTAAGTACGATCGCATGCTGGCGCTTCAACCCTATTCCGAGCGGGTGGAGAAACAAACGGCGGAGATACCTAAACTAAAACAGCAGCTACAGGAGACCGAAAGTCGCTTGACACAAGCTTCGGCAGATTTGGAAGAATGTCAGATGTCGATTTTGGAGCCGAACTCCAGTGTCCAGCTGATCAACTCGATTCTGGGAGATATGAGCATCTTGGATGAATCGGCTAAAGATTTGGAACGGGGCAGAAAGAGTGTTGCCGATTTGAAGCAAGAACTGACTGAAAAGACACCACAAGGTACTAGCTCTTCGCTCGAGGATTTGAAGCTCGAGAGGGAAGCTCTTCGTGGCGAACTGCGAAGTGAACGCAATTTGATCGATGCACTGCAGAACAAGATCGACGAAGAGACTGAACGACTGAATAGCCTTCACCAGCGGTTCAATCAAATGAAGGAGAAAAAGATTCAACTTCAGGAGTCGGTACAGTCGTTGGATCAGAAAAAGGCCAAAGAGGTTGAACTTGGTGAGAAAATAGCTGTCTGCCAGCGGGAAATGGACGAATCGGAGCGGAAGCTTGGTCCCATTCGGAAGGATCTAGCCAAAGAGGAGGATGCAAAAGTCAAGGGTAAGGAAGAAAGAAGAGTTAAAATGGGCAAAGCCCAGCAAGTACTGGAACAGCTTAAGCGAATGGATGGGGAGATAGTGCGCCTGGGCAAAGAATTGGAAGCGCTAGCAAAACTAAATTTGATTGATGAGATTCAGAAAATGAAGCGGAAGCTAAGTGAAACTAACGATGAAATGAAAAAGGTAAGATCACGAGTCTGACTTGATTTAGTTAGCAAATACATTAATGCGTTTTTTTTTCAACTAGATTACTGCCGGTATCGAGGAAGCAAACGTTCTAATCGATAATTTGAAGAAGGAAATATCCAATCAGGACATGATTGAGCGCGACTTTCTGGATAACCGAGATCTGAAGAAGATAAGTGCAGAAACCGAAGTCCTCAAAGAGAAGTTGGATGCTCTTATGCGTAGTATCGGGGATCTCAATGCTCCGAACATTGCCCAGGAGCGCAATAAACTGCTAGAGCAACGGGACACTATACAGGCCAAGAAAAGTGAAATTACCGGTCAGATAAACGAGTTGGAAAGCCAGGTACGAGCATTGCGTAAAGAGATGGAACGACCAGAGTTTAAGAACGCTGTCAGCAACTATCTTAAAACGTACAGCGAATCGGTTGTACTGAAGAAAATCGTCAGCGATATTTTAAAGTACCGGAATGCGTTAGAGTGGGCCTTGATGAAATATCACGCGGAAAAGATGGAAGAAATAAACCGCTCAATTTTCTCTCTGTGGAGAGATATCTATCGCGGAAACGATATCGACTACATTTGCATCAAAACGGAGGACGAATCGAAACCGGAGAGTAAGACGGTAGAGAAGCGTCGGGCGTACAACTACCGGGTGGTTCAGGCTAAAAACGATGTGGAAATCGATATGAGAGGAAGGTGCAGTGCCGGCCAGAAGGTGCTGGCTTCGCTGATAATCCGAATGGCACTGGCCGAAACGTTCAGCAACAATTGCGGCGTGATGGCTTTGGATGAACCTACGACTAATCTGGATCGGGAAAATATTGCTTCGCTTTGCGAAAGTTTGCGGAGTATCGTTACGGAACGGGAAAGTGGAAATTTTCTGCTGATTATTATTACTCACGACGAGGAGTTCGTGACCAAACTGGAGAAGTTCGACACGTACGTCGGGGTTTGTGTTATTTTTTTTATTGGTTAAATTTTGCTTTTGTTTTTGTTTACAGGTATTACCGAATTTCGCGCGATCAAACCGGAAAATCGGCTATCAAGGAGGAGCGGTTGTAGGAGTTGTCTCTTCCATTAAATTGATTAGCATTACTAAGTTTTTACATACTCGCCATTGAATTCCATTAATTTGTTATTTATACCTTATATTCCAATCTTAAAATAAACACACACGACGTTGAATTTGATTCAGGGGAAGAAAGCATGGCTTCCGTAAAATTGCAGTATTTTTTCATCTGTACAACGAATAATTAACCAAATGCGGTATGATTACATTCACATCGGTTGGCAACGATACTACAATGAGCTAAAAGATTTATCCGAGAATTTTGTGTCATTTCTGCTTTACTATCTATACACTACGGGCGCTATTCTCACAGTCACGTCACCTAGTGATTTGCACAAAATTTCGTTCTAGTGACTCGGCGACGTAACCGAGAATATGGCCCTATATCTACATTCACGTCACCTACAATTTCACGCTTTGGAGAATTTTTGTCTTCAAAGTTTCAAAATTCAACACACTCACCCTTATTCTTGTTAACGACGAACGCGAGATTCGTTTGAAAGCGTTTCGAACAAATAGTAAATCCATTTGACTTTGCTGTCGTAAACGGGAATACAAAACACTCGAACGAATCTCTCATTCGTCGTAAACAAAATAAGGGTGACTAACAGACGCCTTGGCACGTAGTGTGCTCTAGGAGTCCCTTTAGCAGTTCGAGAGGTTTGCTCGAAGTGCTTTCGAATGAATCTCACATTGGTCTAAAAAGAAAAATGGTAAGCTCACTATTAACCGTTTTCGTAGCAACTTTAATTTTTACGCGTGACGCGTTTTTTACAGTAAGGTTTGAAAAGCTTCAAAAGCCTGGCCTGTAGTGTACTGGCACTGTGTGGGACTCACGTTTGTGCCTATCCACTAAAAACAGTCCTTGCTCTATTCACCCACGAATCCACATCGTGGAGGGTCTCGTGCTTCCGTCGGATCTCTCCTTTGATTATGAGTTTTCCGCAGCTAGTTCGGAACCTCACAGGATCCATGAAAAAGGGCTCGCCCTTCGCGCCATTTCACTCTCGACTTCTCTTGCTTTCCGTCTCCATCTATTACGCCGCTATTTAGCTTGCGTCTTAGCGAGCTTGTTAGTTCCTGAATCCATGGACCATTTAGCTCCCAGTTTTATCACGATCTCTTCGGAGTCCCCTGGGATGAACTGATCCTTCTCCGACTAAGAGTTTCCCGACGGAGGAATTTCTCCCGAAAACTACCCGCTTCTTTGAGTCATTTAGCTCCCACCTTCATGAAGATGTTCTGGCATGAATCTACTCTACTTCTACCAAGAGTTTCCTGGCAGTTAGATTCCTCTCGTTACCGATGTTTGTTTTCTGTGGGCACGATATAGTCGGATAATCCACGGCGGAGGTTCTACTGTGAATTCCTCGACGATGGGTTTGTCCCGATACCGATGCTTGATTTCGTGAGCTCGCTTCACCTCGATCTACTCGATTTAATCCCCAGTGGACCCAGCCTAGTCAACGGGTCAGCCAGTATGTCCAGCAATTCTGGGTCGAGTGTAGCTTCCAGATCACTGGCGTTTCAACGACGCACTGCTGACTATTGGATGCGATCTAGTCCTCGAAAATGGATCTGGCCTGCTCACAAGCTATCTAGTAGGGTGTATGTAGCCTGGTATCCGGTTTGCTGGTGCCCCGACGATTCGAACCTGGTGCTACGCCGTGTACTACTGGTACCCGGCTGTGGATCTAGTCTACTCTGGCGGAGTGTTTTCCCAAACCTGGTTTGTTGTTTCATGGCGGCGACCTAAGTTAGCAGCAGGTGTGTTGTGTGAGACCAGTGTCATGGAAACCTCAAAGCAACTTCTTCCTGACCTCTGACACTTTAAACGGTTTTGATGATGCTGTAGCTTGTCTTTTTCAGGCTCAAACATATTGTGACCAATGTGCGTATGCTAACTTCACCGCCGACCCATTTCGCTTGTCTCTTCCTAACCTCCTTGTTGTCTCTTAGGTCCGAAGCAGATCAATCGACTGCTAATTGATACGGTAAACATGCTAGCGGTATTAGTCCTTACTCGCGAATACTTTTGTTTCCTACAACTGTGCTGTTTCATCTCTATCTTATAACAGAATTCGATTATCCTTGTTCTAGTCAATAAACATATTGATTACATTATGGACCAGGCGAATCCTCAAATGTTTTCTATTATCATTATGCTGACTAGACGTGTAAATAGATTTTAGGGTTTCACAAAACAGAATCTCTGCCCATAAAGAACATTCCCCATAAAGTTTACTCGAACCGAATGTCCGCCTGGTTCTATCGAACAGACCACACTGACCCGAAAGGGCTGCTTATCATTTCTGAGAGCCGGTGTGCTTGGTCGAGTTAAATAATCATAAGAACAAGTCCTGAATAATTAACTATATCTTAGGTGTCAGTCCTGCACTCCTTCCCTGAACTAGCCTCATACCCAAGGTCAAAAGAGTCGAGAACTAGCAGGATCCACATGTCCCCCACCCAAGCGAATTGATCAACTTGGAAGTAGGAGCACATATCTACCAACCAGCCAAAAAGGCGCCCGAACCATTGAGAATGGATTATGCCTAGGCCATAGGCCTAGCGCCATCTCGTTCCTGAAATTACATGTTTGTTAGTGCTACTTACTGATTTAATTTCAATAGCAGCAAGTGTCTCATTCCCTCTTGTAAAACTAGCTTATCGTTGCTTATCTCTTCCGGCGATTCGACGCCGTCTGGTGACCGTCTTATAGAAGAGATCTTTTTCATCGAATCCTCAATTTCCGTCGGAGCTCGTATATGAGACACTCGCGAAGTTCTACAAGCTCGAATATCAACTATCTGAAGCATTATATAAATATTCCCTAATCCTATAATCAGCTAAGGCTGTATGTCGATTCTAACGCAGAAACGCTAATGATGTGATCATCAAGAATACGTCAGACAACCTTAATTGACCCCCTTTGACACCAGATTGGCCTTACCAAGCCGTAACGCGGGTGGCGGCGTGAAAACTGCCGAATAGGGGTTGAAAACAGTTTGAAGGAACATCTGATGTTGCTTCAAATGTATGTGATATCCAAGAATGGCTTTGATAGTTCCATCGAGCCTAGTTTGCATAACTAGACTCACTTCTCCATTCACCAACAACAAAAACAGACTAATTTGAAACCAAATTGGTAAATAAGTTTTTGTGAACAATATTTGGGTATTTTTCCACCCAGTGCTAAATTGTTACTCTGCCGGGTTACAGATGTCCCCGATAGTACATTTCCACGTAACCACTAGCAACAAAACAAACAAACCTGCGTGGGCAATATTGTCAGAATTTCGGTCGGACTGATTTTGTCATCATGGTTGTTAGAGTCACATTTTGGGCAATGTTTTCAACAGATGTCGGTATATAAATGGATGATTATTATCTGAATTTTCGGTCAATACATAGTGTCACACATGGACCTTCAATCAATTATTGTCTGAAAGCTTAAAGGAATAAATTTAATAATCCAATTGAGTAGCCGGTATATCTTATGTACAGTAAACTGAAACTTGAGGTTGTTTTAGTGTTTCTGAACAGGTGTGGAAGAGCTATAGTCGTTGCCAGAAGGTTTATGATTCCTCCGAGAATAAAGAAACCATGCCTCAACGCCTTATTTTGTGTTAAGGGTTGGCATCTTGCAAAATGAGTCCCAAAGAATAGCCAAATAACACGGGGAACGTACCGACTGAGTCCATTCGTACAGATTCCCAGTAGCTATGTTTCCGCAGCCTAATTTCTTTCTGTACCTTGACCTGAGCTATGTTTGCTTCATCATTCCGGAACCACCTGACGTCTCTTGTCGGGAGATCTGTCCCTTCGAATAAGTTTGCCACGTTTATCTATGAACTGTCTTAGTTTGTTTTTTTTTGCAGCTGTAGTTCTAGCAAATTTTAAAGTTGCACATCTGACCAGGTAGCCGCTGCTGAGCCAGAAAATAAATGCCAAGGTTTTATTCAAAGACGCCTAAATGCATGCAAATTACGCTATTGATAGTTACCCCCACTCGAATCCTTCCGTTTGGTTCGCCTTCCCACTCTTGAACATCGGCGAGTGCGTACGTGCATCTGTTAGAGCACAAACAGTGTAATTTACCTCCTTTGTTCTTGCTTTTTGCTGGGAAAGAGAAAATTTCACACTTCATACATGCCACTCCAGCTTCCGCCTCCCGCAGCGTAAATCGTCGGTTAATACTAGGGATCGAAGCTTTCTCCTGCTGCATACTCTACACTCCCCGACGATATGTAAAGCAATCTCGTGGTGAGCCAAAATAGGATCATCTTGTTGTTTATACCATGTCTATCCTGGCTGTCGCCCACACCCACGTATGTACGTACGTGCCTGTTGATTTACATAATTTCAACTTTGATTCAATTTAATTGATTGACTTTGATCCTAGCAGGCTGTGTGGGGTGGGGGTGCGTGAAATGAGAAGATGTTTATTGTTTTCAGTCACCGCTCTGAAAGACGTGATTTTTTGGATGCAAGCCTTTCCTTTTCATGCTTGGCGGATGAGTTTCAAGGAATTTGGCTCCATCGGTTGAGAGGGTTGTCCTCACGCTATTGATACGTGCTGATATATAAAGCCACTGTCGAGTGGCTAAAGGATCTCAGTTGGATTTGGAACCAACAGAAGAAGGTTCAGTAAAATCAGGAAGAGTGTTTATTTGAGTGATTAATAAGTGTATAACAATAGCGAGTAAGATATTATAGCTAAGACTAGAACACCGTCCGTCAGATTGTGATTCGAATTCCTTTCACTAGAAAGCGACTGGATTGCACCAAGTGACAGCTTCGCCTGCAGCAACATGAAACACATCTGCACAACGTCGCTGATTGTTTCGCTGTTGATCATTTTCACCGATGCCCAAACCTTCCAGTATTCGCGCGGCTGGACTAATGGCAAACGTTCTTCAGCGGAACCTGCCGGGGCAGCTCCCGGACAGGTGTTGATACCCCGTTTCAACGTTGCACTGGACAAACCGAACGATAAGTATGTTAAAGACCGCCACAGCGGATCAACAACCACCCATCTTTCGGCCTTCCATTACAGATTGCTGATTCAACGCTTTCTGAAGGCCCCGTGCGATGTTCGGTTAGCGACTGCCCTGATAAACCGCAACCGAGATCTGATGCAGCAGCTAAGCAACGATGCGGACGCGATGGCCATTCTGTACGATTCGCCCAGCAGCAGTAGCAGCAATGGTGGCTCCGAAAGTGGTCCCAGTGATGAGCTTCGCTTCAAGCGTGATATTGCCGTCGATCAGGATAACACCGGTCGACTGATCCGGTTCTAATTGTACATGGATATCGAAGTCGGATACGGGAGGGGACACACTGCGCTTGCCGGGCCGGATAACTTCGTTCAGTACTACTCGTTGCATCTGGAGAGGAAGTTTGGGGTTCTGTTGAGAGGGCTTCCTATTAATTTTTTACTTTTTCTTATGATGACAGCCAGAGTTATGGCTTGAATCAAAAAAACAACAGGGTGAACCATCAAGTTATGATTGTGCAAAATCGTTTTAAGGCGGATGTTATCGAACAATGTATAAAATAGGTGGGATCCAGAGATTAACAAAATAATATATGATATACCAAAACATTAAAATACATTCCTGAAGTTCAATGTTTACAAGTGTTTATGTTTTATTTGCAGTCGGTGATTCGATATCAATTGCAGCTAAGTGTCTGCGAATAAGAATTTATTTAGAATATTTTTGTGAATCCAGGTAGGAAATTTTTTGGACGAGACCAAAACCATCTTTTTGTGCATAACGACACAATACCTAACATGGGCTTATCTAACTAGCAGTATGTTGGTGTTAGTTACTGACGAGGAGAATCCGAAAGACTAAAAAACCAAACTTTGTCTTTTGAATCCGTTTTGGCCGCCAAAACAGTCACCACCGATTCTAGCTCTTGGAATAGGCCAAATGGTTAACGTGCGTTTAGTGCCTGCTTCGGTGACATTCTGGATAGATCCCGGCGGATCGGATATCCATATGTGGCGAAGATTGAATCTCCGAAGCATAAAACGAAACGAGGCATAAAGGTGCTTTAACTAGACATTTATCTGGTTCTGGTCTGCAATCATCGGTTTGTAGGTAGTCAAAATCTTATAAAACAGCATCAGCTGGCGACTTTTCGCGTTTCACAAGCTCGCTTTTGATGTTTTAGGCCGCTGTTAGCACCAGCACCAGCCCAGCTCCACGACGCTACTCTTTTGGGTATACTTCTCTGTAGCTCCAACACCTCTGACGATAATTGTCCGGTAAAATTCCAGCGCGATTCATGGTTATCGAGCGTCAGTTTTGAGCTTCGAATGAATTTTTGAAGCGCCAGGAATTTTTTTCTTCAAATTCATGTGAAACACGGGCGCGCTCTGGTGGTACATACAAAACCCGCAAGTACAACTTACAGTAACCAAACTCGATCATCGCCCAGATCTGCTCAAGACAATCCCAGGAAATATTCTCGACTATTCTTTTTTTCAAGCTGCGACTGACTGCTAATAACACGTCACCTCTAGATTTTCGGCTATTGCTAGGGTTCGGGTTCCAAACTTCACATCCAATACCGAACACCTGATCGGGAAGCGTGTCATCGTTTAACAATGTTCCGACGACGACTATGATATCTAAACTCTTATCGGAGACTGCAAGGCGATTGAATTGATACCTCCAACATTTTGGTAGTATAGCAGCAGCTTGTCCCGTCGTTGACCAAGGCTAGAAATCGAAAAGCTTTGAGACGGAAAAGCGATCACACATGCATCATACTCACCTGCTGTAAGTTTTCGGAAGAACCTTTGTCCCAAGTCCACCGCAAGGACTGGGACGGCAGCTCGCCGCTGGCTAGAAGAGTTCGACTGTGACGGGGGAACAAAGTACTTCCTCTGGTACTGATACGAAGTCCGGGGAATTAACGGTGAACTGAAAGTGGGGAACATTGCAGCGCCTTGAAATGATTCGAAATAGATACTTGCCGGTGTAGGAAGTTAGATACCTCCATTCCCGCGCACAGATCCGGGACGACTGGCGAACGCTGGCTTCAGTAGCTTGACTGGGGCGAATGAATCGTGGGCCACCATAATACAAGTGGTGGTGCATCTTGGTATCCGAGGTAACGTTTTGACGAAGTCTATGTGGTCATTGCTGATCGAAACTAAATTCGTAAACCAGTACACCCAGTTTTTTTTTACATGGGGGATACGTACCGCGTAAAAAAAATGCGTTAATTGGAAATTCCGCGTAAAAAAAACCGCGTTAATTCGAAAATCCGTGTAACAAAAACTCAGCGAAAGACTTAGAATATTTTTGGAAGTTTTTTTTTGCACGGATTTCGAAATTAACACGGTTTTTGCAAAAAATATTTTATCGTTTTGCAATTAACGCGGTTTTTAGGATTTTGCAATTAACACGGATTTCGCAATTAACACGGATTTCGCAATTATCACGGTTTTTGCAAAAATATTCTAAGTCCTTTCGAATGCAAAAGACGGAATATTTTTTGCAGAAACCGTGTTAATTGCGAAATCCGCGCAAAATAAAAACTGCCAAAATTTTTCTAAGTTCTTTGCATTTAAAAGGACTTAGAATTTGTTTTCAGAAAACAGTCTTAGTCTTTTGCATTCAAAAGGACCGCGTTGATTGGAAAATCCGCGCCAAAAAAACCGCGTAAAAAATCTGAGTGTAGTCTTTTATTTTTTTCTTCTTTTAAGGTTCTTGCACAAGAAGGCGCCGACTGTTAACCGGTTCCACAAGTTTTTAAATATAGTAAACAGAGGATAGTCGGAGGTGCAAAACTAAGGGGTAGTAGAGGTTTTCGTATGCTGAAACGAGACAAGAAAAAGCTTAAATATGGTGATTATTGCCGTAGTTTTGTGTATAATTAATAAATAAGATAGAACGTAAACAATTTCTCAGTTTGCTGTTTCCTTGTACGTCGCTTTGTTCATCTTGTGCATTTGTACATTAAGTATTTGAGTTGCTTTTTTGTCCTTTCAGTCATCGCTTAATATTGCCTTGCAAACAAACAAAAGAAATAATGAGTATGATTAGTGTTACTAATTTGGCTTAGTGGATCTCGGTGGTGTCGCTTCCTCTAGTCTGTCTTTGCCTATCAAATATTCTCCTGTCAGCGCGTTTGTGTCATCGTTATCTGTACTAAGCAAACTGCGAATTGTAATCGCTTCCCATGCGACTTGCACAACTCCATAGGTTGCCTCATCAGATCCACCATAGTTTGCAGATGAAATTTGGGATGGCAGGCTGCTAGCGGATTGCAAAAGTACCAGATCATGCTGTGTGGGATACTGTCCCGGTTAACAATGAGGGGAACGAGATATTTGCAGATACGTCATTTAGTAGGACAACTGTCAGTTTATTGGCTGAATTAAATTTGGTTTTATTAAATTTAAAAATCAGAAAAGAATAATGAAGGTTTAAAAATGATATGAGTGTTTTCATATAGACACCCGCTATCAATTCATATGAAAAACTGACACAATTTTTCCAAATTAAAGATCCCTATTGCGCTTTATTTCTACTTCGACTTACTAGTCGATATTGGTAGTTATTGTGTTACAGAAAAATTGATCTAGAGATATACGTGCTTTGAACTGCTCCAGTGCTACATTTCGTATATGTTGAAACTGGATGAGATTAACCTCATATCTGGCAATATCCAATTCTCCTTTTAATTAGCGTTCCATTTCCTACACAGACGGACGAATTCGTACACGTTTTGCAGTCAATGGCTACTCTGAAATATCGCCTCAAGCACAACTCATTGCTACTCAGGCTGAGATACCTCGATCCACAAAATACTCACTGTAAAAATAACTAACGGTACTTTCTTTGTATAACTCAGCGTGCACAAATCGAATACGACAGGCAACTGCTTTGAACGTGACCAGGGGCCCTATTCTCACAGTCACGTCACTTAGTGACTAGAAGAAAATTTCCTTCAAGTCACTAGGTGACGTGACTGTAAGAATAGGGCCCCAGTATCGATTGTGATAGGAAATAGAGTGAGTTTATTGCGTTGCTGGAGTTGTATATATGAAAGCATTCTAGTATAGGTAGAATATATGGGTAGAAGGTATGGTCAATAGGGATCTTTAATTTGGAAAAAATTGTGCCAGTTTTTCATATGTATTGGTAGCGGGTGTCCTTACGAGTACACTCATATAATTCTTAAACCTTAATTATTCTTTAATGATTTTTAAATTTAAAAAAACCAAATTAAATTCAACCAGCAAACTGACAGTTGTCCTACTAAATGATGTATCTGCTAATATCTCGTTCGCCTCATTGTTAACCGGGACAGCACCCCACACAGCATGATCTGGTACTTTGTCAATCCGCTACCCAGTTAAACTCATTCCGGAACCGGTTCGGATTTCTGAATGGAGTCACTACGGATTCCAAATCAAATGCAACAACCGATTCCGACTCAGAATCGATTGCTGCATTTGATTTGGAATTCATACTGACTCTATTCAGGATTCCGAATCAAATTCCGAATGGTTTGACCGGGTAGCAGCCTGCCATCCCAAGTTTACCCAGTAAAGTTCAGCCGGAAATGAACTGGAATTCTGGCTGGTTCCAGTTCGTACACGGGCTCCAGTGACACAACCGATTCTAACTAGAATCGTTTGTGTCACTGGAGCCGGAATACGAACAGGAACCAGCCGGAATTCCAGTTCATTTCCGGCTGAGCTTAACTGGGTAATCTGCAAACTATGGTAGATCTGATAAGGCAACCTATGGAGTCGTGCAAGTCTCATGGGTTTGAATGTGTTATTGTCCTAAAAGGAAACAAACTAAAAAATGTTTTTTTTTCAATAGTTTCGGGCCAAAAAATTGAAAAAGGACTGAGATATTAACTCACGGTACTAATCTGCATCAGAAAATGCCTTAACCCGCACACCCCTAGAGATCCCTATTATTTTGGTTCGATGTACTGTAAAGCGGTGTTTATTGTTTACGCAGTGCTTAACAAGTGGAGTTTTTTAGCAGGTTGGAATAAGAGAGATCCAAAGAATTGCAGACAATTTCAAAATTTGACACTAGTACCGTTTTCACTGTGGAGGATCAGTCTAACGAGCCTAGCTTTCCTCCACAGTTAATCATAAAGAAGAACGAAGCAGACCGGACAAAGGTTCCTCCTGAGGTAGGTTACCGCGGTGTCTACCTGGGCCATTCACGGGAAGTGGGTGGATCCGACGATAGTTCGCCAACGTCGCTAGGAAGGTCTCAACAAAGGAACCAAGCTCACCTCCATAGTTAACCGACAAGGACTGCTGCCGGAGCAGTGAATAAACACTACAAAGGAGAACGCGGCCGTTGTAGTCCCGGCCGGTCCGAAGAAACCGCCCGCATTCCCGCAAACAGCAGCAGCAGATCGGCGAGATCCAGCAGTGCACAGTACAGCAGAGGAAATAAAAGTCGGTAAATTTGTTAATTTATTTTGCTTGTTTTCCTTTTTTGTTTTTGTATGAAAGTCCGAAATTCTGATGGACGCACCTAGGCCGCCCTGACAAGAAGGGTCCACCGGGCAAACAAGAACCCGAGTAGTGGATAAACCGCTACTTACAACATCTATCAACAATGTCACGAAGACATCCGTACCAACGAGAATGGACCATGCCAAACTCTTTACAAGCTCCATTTGATCTTGGTTGATAACAAAAAACACCAGCGATCATCCTACTCAGACCAAACAATACATATTTCCCCTACCTATGAAATTTTGCAGGTATCAGTCCCCAGCTTTTTAAACTGAACAAAGCAAAAATATACTTTGTGTAGTGACTTAACACTTCAGCACTACCCGGAGGGAACTTGGCCTTATATCCACTGTTCTATCGCCCTATGCGATATAGTATCCAAACCGAAATAATATTTTATGACATCTAACGAGCACTCAATACTATGAAAAGGAGGACTGTCAGGTATTCGAGTGTCATAACTCATTCATAGTTATACATATTAAGTATACCTATTACATGATGTGATAGCCGGAAGAGTAGACAAGCAATACCCCCAGCTCAGAATGTTGGCAAGCTTAACCTTAGAAAATGAAGTAGATTTTGACCGGTAATTCACTTATCAACTAAGCCTAGGGCTCACAACAGGGAGACCTGCTAGAGGGCAGTTGGGTAATATGCTACTGAGTAACACAATTATCTGTCAAGTCCAATAAATTCAGCGACATCGACTCCATTGAGCCCAGCACCTTCCAAGTGGAGTAGTTAGTTACATAGTTAGGATTGTCTGAGACGGTTCAATCGTCTTACCTCGAAAGTTTTTCATAGTGGTTTTACTGCTGACTAATTCGATTGGCTCATAGTGGTTCAACTTGTGAACAAACGAGAGATTTAGTCAAATTTATGTAGTTGACCAAATTAATTTTCATCTTCGAAAGAGGATGATGATATTTTGTTTCCTTCTGCCTTTTTCAGAGTGCGCCGCGAACAAACCTACAATAAAGAAATTTTAATTATAATTATCAGTTGGGTACATGTTCAAGTACACCCTCCTATTGCTGTTATTCTGCCACGTGACCACCACAGACAACACCAACGAGAAAGTCGTCAAATTCACTTTACGTTAAGCGAGACCCTTTTCCTGAACGCTTTTCGTGAGGATTGTTTGATTGATGAAAGGATAAGAAACGTCGGACAAGCCGGATTAGGTCCTCCGCATAAACCGATTCCTTTCAGTGGTACGACGATTAGGGTTAGTGGGAAACTCAATGGGACGCAGCTTGTCCAGCTACTGGACTTCGTTTCATACCATTCAATCGTAATTTCCGAACCACCTCCGGATGTAAACTTTTTTCTTTCCATCACGAAACACCGAATGTTTACCTGGCGGTGTCACCCGCGCCAATAATTAAGTGTCTCCGTAGAGCAGAGACACATGAGAAAAAAACTGATCCGGAAATCTACAAGAAAAAAACGGTCATCTCAGATAATATAACAAATTATACATTCCAAACAGTAATTTAGTTTCTTTTTTGGTCTCGTTTGACGTTTGTCCGATTCCTCCTTTGAACTGGTTTAAGGAAGTCACGGAATGCTGCATCGCTTGACTTTGAGATCGTTTTCAATTTGGATAATACCCGGCGGCATGGCGTCTTGTTATCTGGAACTATTTGAATGTGTCATTGAGTTGGATGAGTAACAATTTCTAGGCGTTTGGTGATCCAGTGTGCGACTCGTTTTGCTTGTTAACATCCTAAAAAGAAGAAAAATAATCTAAGAGAATTACAAGAATAAATAGGAATCACTCACCGCCGAGTTGCCATCAATTATTCAATGAAAATTTGGTGTGAAAGTTAGCCAAAATCCTCTTCAATCAGAGCTGCTTGTAGCTTTGGCATGTTCCCTGATTAAATTTCTGTAAATTAGTTCCTTCAAAGATAAATGAATGAGCAACAGTACAGTAGCTCCATCCACGAAATAAATATTCATGGTTTCTTCATTAGCTCCGTAGCGCCACTGCAAATTTATTCAAATCACTTCTGCTTGTGTGTTTGTTGTTTAGCTTTGATTAGATTTCCTGTTGCTCGTCTCACGACTTACCTGGTTGTGCCTGGTGCCGGTAGTAAAGACAAGTTGAGCCATCACCCTCGGGGTCGGACTTTTTTTTCAATTTGTTTCAATTTTTCACCTTCATATTAGCAAGCCCGTCTTGACCGAGATCTTTTTCATCACCAACCGAACCGGGCCATTCTGACAGCTGAGAGCTGTACTCGTCATTTTTCACCACTCACTCAGCTACTCACTCCCGCTCGTCGGATTCGGGTATAGTGTATTAGCCAGAAATACCCCAGGGAAAGATTTGGACTTGAGCTCGGTGCAGCGAGAGGGAACCAAAACGGCAATCGCTCATCCACATAAATTAATTATAAAGTAATATCATAGACGCAGAGAAAGAGAAGAATCATGTTCTGGAATCGGTCGGAAGAACGCACGCACAACGGTCGCAGTAAGCCGTGCGACAAGTGGAAAGATGCGAAACTGTCAGAGTCAGACAGAGAAAAACATGTAGGTACCTACTGACACACACACCCTTGTTTGTTTTGATTGTTGCCCTTTTTTCGAGCATTGTCAAGCAGCACTGTAAACCTTCGGGTCGGTGTCTGGTTTTTCGGCTAATTTCGCACACAGCTGAGGGGTGAAGTAGGTACGTACGGTGAACGCAAATCTCTCTGGAGATTACATTGAATGATAATTTTCACTGAAGTGCTTGTTCCTTTTATATTTACAGTTACAGGTTGCAGAACAGAACAGAAAGGGCAATCGTTCGGTTTCATGGTGACGGAACAAAAGGCACGCCGCGTGAACGGAGGGTGGCAGCAGTGTCCACGGTTATCGGATTACGGCGGAGTGGGCTACGGCCGGGTGGGTGATTGTGATGAGGGGAGTAGACGAAGCAGCAAGGGTAATTGTTTTTATCTGGTTGTTGATCTGTGCGAAAATAGCTTGATGGTTGACATCATGCTGGTTGTTCGCACGGGTGGAACTAGTTGATAATAATCTTTCAATTTTGTTCTCGGATTACAGGTGGATTACGGACAGTGGAGAAAGAAGAGATGTTAGACGCGCGGTGGCAATAGCGATGAGCTGCTGTTGAAGGAGCCAATGATTAGAGTTTATGTTTTCAAATTTTGGATTGTTTTGGTAAGTTTTGGCAGCCAAATTTTCGGACAAAACGAAATTGCAATGGCATTTGAAAGAAACTACAGTTGAAACTGCAATGCTATACATAAATTTAAAACGCGAATGGTGATTGATGAAGGTTAGAGCAGTTACAAGAACAAATCAAAACAACATTGCGATACCGATAAATTAAGTTATTAAGCAGTAGAAGTACGGGTCAACCAGGAAACGAAAATAATCATCCATTTTTAATGTTCGCACCGTCAACAAACGGTGGATTTAAAAAAAGCCAAAGCAAGGGGGAAGAAAACATTACAATTCAATTTGTATCGAACTCAGGCTAGTCGAATGCAGTAGGTTGTTTTATGGTAGAAGATAAAAATAGGAACTTGGACAAGATAAAAACCAGGCAAGGGTCAGCCTAACTTTACTGGTCTGGTCAAATGGTCATTTTGCTGCTGCCCCGCTTTTGTGACGAGGGTGCGTTTTTTATAAAGTGGATGCTATTAAATTTATCGCTTTCCACACTATCCTGGCTACGGCATTGATTTCTTTATTTACGATTTACGGCTGTGATTTTGATTTTTTCCTCATTTGGCTGTGGAAGGAGATAAGTGGCTTTCAATAGCTTTCGAACGCTGGAAAAGTGTGCGCTTTTTTGCCGAAACGTAAGCGTGAATTATTCAAAGCCATTAATTGGGCCAGAATGAACTGAAACCATTTCGCTCGAAACTACCGGCACCCGGCAGCAGAGACATTTGAATTAACTGGAATTCCTGTTTACGGTCCACGTGCCTTCGTGAATCCCACGACAGACTGTCGTGTCGTGGCGAACGAAAAATAATTACTTACTATTCATCGTTTCGGGCAGCATAGTTAGTCACACAAAAACGACTGACTCCCGTAGTCAAGTTGCAAAATACGTACACGGTAGGAATCATGAAATTGTCCCCGGTGGATTAAATTGTTTCCTCTTTTTTTCCTCTCTCTCGTCCTCGTCACGTAGCACCAGGGCTTTTAGACTGACAATAAAGCAATTATCCCCTAGAGATGGACCACTTGCAGGAGAGTGAACGTATGCGAACTGAATTTCTCGTGCACCTTAATGTTATCCGGTGGATAGGGGTGGTTGTTTTGGTATCTATGTTGGCAAGTGTTTTTATTTGTTTTTTTTTTTTTTGAAAACATTGCCTACTGGTAAGTTCATCTGGATCCATGATTTTGATTAAAAAAGATTGGTGGGTAATGTCAGAGACACAACCGGGGTGAAATAGAATTCACTTTGGGGTGTTAATTCAGAAGCAGATTTTTTTATCTAAATTAGTTTTTCGATATTTAATATAAATATCTGGAATAAATTCATATTCCAACTAGGTCACAGCTCCTAATTACTACAACCTTACTATAGCTGTTCTGATGTACAATTCCGGAGCAAATGGTCCGTCGTCTTCGAATGTCTACCTACGAATGATGATGCCTGACAAACATTCAGCGGACCCATAATAATTCCCCCGGCATTCGAAGTCAAACAGCAGCAATTTCATGGATGCTAATCATCGGCAGGTTGTTATTTGTGATCTTACGTGGATTTTCTTTTGTCGGTTCTCACGGTAAAGAGGGACAAGTCTGTGTTTACCATGAGGCATGTTGGCAGACTTGAGTGATTCGTAGTAATGCTACCTAAGCTCAACCCCCTACCAACAGAAGACAAAAGACTAGCTGATAGGATATTAAGCCTTTTTCTAATCACCCTTCCACTTCTAGTTTTCCGGTCTGTGTAATTCCGATTAGTACAACGGAATATCAAAATCTTTCACTCTTAATTTATCCGAAATTTTGAAACGCATCTCTTAATCGTTAAAAGTATGCTACTTAATTTGACTTATTGACAAACGTTGCTAAATAAATATTTTCTGTTCTACAATGAATTATTACGTACATTCAAATTACCAAACGGTTTCATATCAAATACAACCATCATTTACCACTCACTCAAATAAAACTATGGGAACTCATAATAAAGTAGTTAAAATCCCACAGGAACGACACCGAGAAATTGCATTCTCTGGTTCGGATTGATAGCCGAAAAAACCCCCGAACAAGTGCCTATTCCCACCGCCAACGTTCGGCTATACCCAAGGCATCATGCTGGGAAAATTGCATCTCAAACCCATTATATTACACCTCTAGAGTCCTATGTAGTGTCTGTGTATACGAAACGCAAAAGCAGACGCTTCGGAAAAGTTATTACACCCTCACCCCTTGATTTGTTCGCGTTTTCTCTCTCTCTCTCTCCATGCTATATATTGTAGCGAAGATGACAGCCGACAAAAGGCCCTCGTTTAATCGTTAAATGATGAGAACTTTATTAAGTTACATAAATTTCGCCTATCTGTTTTTCGGTGTGTTTCTGGCACTTCTGTCTTGTCGAAACGGGCAGGAGCGTCCCCTTTCCAAACTTTAGTTACGCTACACTCCACGCAAAGCAGCGAGTGAAATACTAGTTCTTGGCTGACTTCGAATTCAATAAGCAAGCATAGGAGTACGTTATGGTCGCAGAAAGATACATATTGCTAATTTTATTAGCCTCATGCCTCATCGCAGTTGATGAGAACCAGAATCGTAGCTTATTAAATTGCCCCATCCAATCGTTGATCTGCGTTGTGCAATCGGAAGTTGTTGGGACAATCAAACAACTTTTTGTTGAACCCGCAACGTTCACAAATAATTAAAATTCTAAATTTGTCAACTTTCTGACTTTATCGTACGCCGTAGTATCTTTAGAATGCATCAGACTGTGGGCCGGGTTCTGTTCTCGTGGCAATTTTTCGTGCCATGCCCAGAGCCCAGGCAGTCACAGGACTTGGAAAATTTGGAGATTCGGAAAGCTTGAAAAATTTAAAAAATTTGGAAAATTCAGAAAATTTGGGAAATTTGAAAAATTAAATTTGGTTGAAAAATTTGAAAAAATTTAAAAAAAATGAAAAATTTGGAATATTTCAAAAATTTTGAAAACTAAAATATGAGAATTTGAAAAATTTAAGTCACAATTACATTTTTTTTACTTTTTTTCAAATTTTCCTCTCTCTTAAATTTTTCAAATTTTCCAACTTTACTAAATTTTCCAAATCTTTCATTTTTTTTAATTTTTCGATTCTTTTAAATTTTTCAATTTTTTTAAGCTTTAAATTTTTCAAATTTTCTAAATTTTTCATTTTCTAAATTTCAAATTTTCTAAATTTCAATTTTTAAATTCTTCGCATATTTTAATTTTCTAAATTTTTCAAATTTTCCAAGTTGCCAAGCCAAGTATTCCAAATTTTTTTTTTTTTTTTCAAATTTTCCAACTTAATTAAATTTTTTTAAATTTTCCGAATTTAAAATTTTTAAAAAAATTGGAAGACATGGAAAATTTGTGAGAAACTGATGGAGGACAGTGATGGGACTTAAATTTTTCAAATTTTCCAATTTTTTTAAATTTTCAAATTCTTCACATATTATAATATTCTGTATTTTTCAAATTTACTAAGTTGCCCAAATTGTTCGAATTTTTCAAGTTTTTCAAATTTTCCAACTAAATGAAATTTTTCAAACTTCAAATTCTTCAAATTTTTTTTAAATTTTCCAAATTTTTCAAATTTTCCAAGCTTTCCAAATTCTTTCAAAATTTTTCAAATTTTCAAAATTTTTAAGATTTAAAAAAAATTAAATCTAAAAGTTTTTAAATTCTTCAGATTTTTCTATTTTTTTAAATTTTACAAATTTTTCAATTTTTTTAAATTTTACAGATTGTTCAAATTTTCCAATTTTTTAAAATTTTTTAAATTTTCTGATTTTCAAAAGTTTTCCAAATTTTCAAAATTTTCAAGTTTTAATTTTTAAATTTTTCAAATTTTCAAATTTTTTAAGATTTAAGAAAAAAATAAAAACTATTTTTTTTTAAATTCTTCAGATATTTCAAATTTTTTAAATTTTCCAAATTGTTCAAATTTTCTAAATTTTTTAAATTTTCTAAATCTAATTTTTCAAATTTTTAAAAGTTCTCCAAATTTTCAAAATTTTCAAAAATTTTCCTAATTTTCAAAATTTTCAAAACTTTCCATATTTTTCAAATTTTCTAAAATTTTCAAATTTTCCTGATTTTTCAAATTTTCCAATTTTTTTAAATTTTCCAAATTTTTAAAAAATTTCAAATTTTTCATATTTTCCAAATTTTTAAAAAAAATTACATTTTCCAAATTTTTGAAATTTTCCAAGTTTTCCAGTTTTTTTAAGTTTTCCAGGTATTCCAAATTTCCCAAATTTTTCAAATTTTCCAAATTTTCTAAATTTTCCAAATTTTTCAGATTTTTCAAATTTTTTAAATTTTCCCAATTTTTCAAATTTTTCAAAATTTTCAAATTTTTAAAATTTTCCAGATTTTTCAAATTTTTAAAACTTTCCAAATTTTTCAACTTTTCCAAATTTTTCAAATTTTCCAAATGTTTAAAATTTTTAAAATTTTTCAAATTTTTCAAATTTTTCAAATTTTCCAAATTTCCCAAATTATTTGATCGGAGAACCGTGAGTCTAGCTATGTACAGTATGAAAATAAAGCTCGGTGACGGGAAAATTGTGCGTAACCTCCTAATTTTTAATTTTCAAAATTTTCCATATTTTTCAAATTCAAATTTTCCAAAATATTCAAATTTTCCTGATTTTTCAAATTTTTTAAATTTTCCACATTTTCCAATTTTTTTAATTTTCTCCAAATTTTTAAAAAACATTTTATTTTTTTTCCAAATTTTTAAAAATTTTCAAATTTTTCATATTTTCCAAATTTTTAAAATATTTTACATTTTCCAAATTTTTCAAATTTTTCCAGTTTTTTTTTCAGTTTCCAGTTTTCCAAGTATTCCAAACTTTCCAAATTTCCCAATTTTTCCAAAGTTTTCAAATTTTCCAAATTTTCTAAATTTTTCAAATTTTTTAAATTTTTTAAATTTTTCAAATTTTCCAAATTTTTAAAAATTTCCAAATTTTTTAAATTTTTCAAATTTTTCAAATTTTACAAATTTTTCAAATTTTACAAATTTTTCAAATTATTTGATCGGGTAACCGTGAGTCTAGTTATGTACGGTATGAAAATAAGGCTCGGTGACAGGAAAATTGTGCGTAACCTCGAAAAAAAATTTTGGCGTTTTTCGAAGCCAAAACGAAGTGAAGAGGACATAAAGACCATATTTGCATCTGTTCAAGATGGCACCAGTATTGGATCAGCCTCCAAACAATTCGAGGTTCCGTTTGAAACATTACCTGCTTATGTGAATCGAAAATGCTCGGCATGAATAATAGCGCGTCAGATATTTCGCGTGAGTTAACAATATATTAATTTAAGGTGTTGTTGAAGTTGATAACCGAAAAAATATCATCGAAAAAGAAATAGGAATCCGAAAAAGTGCTCCGAAGCGCAAACGTTATTGTCGCACAGCTAAGCAACCACGTGAGCCGGTAAGCACAACTTCAATTCCATACTCTGGCGATGGCGAGGGCAACGAAGAAGTTATTCGCAAGTACAAAGTCAGGCGAAGCTTGTTATTTCGACATTTCCTTCCGCGGTTTTATGATTTGCCAGATCATTTGCCACTTCCTCATTTTCTTAACCTGAATAACGTCAATGGATTGTATGTATTGTTTGTGTTATTAATTTTTAAATAATCTGCAGTATTCATACTCTTCAAATAAATGTTGAGCTGCTGATTTTCTAGGATAAGTTGGTGACTAGGTGACTTGATGTAAATGTCACCAATTCTGACAAAGCAAAAAAGCATTGGCACTGGAAAAAACAACTGAAAATAGTAGGATCAGTATGAAAAACGGAATCCCGGTCGAGTTACCAGAATTCGGGAGTGGTCGGCTGTACGAAGCAATCCACCACATTATCGAAACGATCTGGGAGGAAAAAGATACACCCTGGTATTAGCTGCTTTAAATCACAGTTTAAATTGTTATAGCTATTGCGGCTTACCGCTTCTCCATACCGCCTACAAAAGGTGTATTATGTGGAGTATATGTCCGTGTGTAGAATCTTCTGCCGGTGAATACGTTCCGAAGAGGACGACGTTATTGATTGCCAGATCGGATATTTACCAAGCGACAAACTCCGTAAAATTTGGGAGAACAATTAGTGAACTCATCCTCTATTTGACGATTTCAAAGCAGCGTACGATTCCGTTGAACAAATTGTGTTAGAAAATGCTAGAATATCACTTCTATGCAACTGACTCATACACTACATTAGCTCAAACTGTATGGTAACATTCGACATTATTCCCAAACAGTTCGGTTAGGTCATTTCGTTTGTTCGTTTTTTTTTCGCGTCTTCCCCTTCCGAATAATGCATTGGTTAAAACATCACATAAATCTCTGCGAAAAGCTGGGTGGCGACCCTTTAATTGAGTGACACCCATATGTCATCCGTTCGGGCGTGATGAGAGGATTATCGTATGCCGTGTCCTTTCTCTCTTTCCCCCTAAATGTGTGTCGTGATATTCTCTGCAGAATACGAAAATCGTCGTTGCAAACAACTTAGTTCAAATCTGATGTCTTTTATTTCGCATTCTGCTTTGTGATCTCTGTACAGTGTTTCTTGTAAGCTGCATTTCACTTAAGTGTTTATCAAAAAGGGCTTTTGTTTTTATTAATTGTTCCTCTTTTGTTGACACATCATCGCATCCCGCGTCGATTAAGGTGAAAGTCGATATCTATTTACATTCGTCGATTGTGTGTCCGTTTGTAAATGCATTATGAGGATCAAATTTTATTACTTTTACATTAATACCTTAGAATCGGTCGTGCTTGCAGATTGTTTAAGGGTTAAGAAAATCCCTTCTTGGCTCCTTCGTTAATTTACAGATTTTGATGGGTAAAGCTTGCTCGATATTGTTGACCTCTCGCTAGTAAGATAAAATAAAACGAAATACTGAATGTAAAGATGCGGTTGTTAATTTAAGCTTAAACTGTACAAGTGACGGAATGTCACATTCGGAATCGAAAATTATGTAAAGTACGTGCTTTAACTCTATCTAGATTGATCTACAGCTTATTCGTGTAAAAACATATCTTACATAGTAAAATAATTTTCTGCTCACTCTCAGCTTTTTACAGTACTAATATTTACAAACTTTGCCGCCACTGTCTAGATAACAAACTACACACAGACGGTAC
This sequence comes from Topomyia yanbarensis, assembly GCF_030247195.1. NCBI lineage: Eukaryota > Metazoa > Arthropoda > Insecta > Diptera > Culicidae > Topomyia > Topomyia yanbarensis. The sequence goes on along the minus strand of NC_080670.1, from coordinate 13,282,008 downwards.
CTACCATCCGTTCCCTACTATATCACAAAGAAATTGTCAATTACTATGCAGTAATAAATTGCTAATACATTGTTGCTGCTAATAGCTAGAATAAGTACACGCTAATTTCCGTTTCAGCAACCGGCGGTGTGAGCTTCGGCCCAGGGCTGTAATCCGTGCAGTGCTGCCAGGGGAGCACCCGGGGCACTGCTCGGTGGAGCTGCCGTCGGGGGAGGTTGTCCGAAGCCCTTGCTAAGCGCTTCCGCCTGCAGGGACAACATCAGCCGGTTCGCTGCCTGCCGTTCCGCTTCACGTTCTTCCGCTGTTTGGCGCCTGGAAAGAGGAAAATTTGTTTTTGGCCGGTAAGATTCTGTGGGCTGAAGTTTCAAACGATTTGTTTGATTTGGTGACGTAATTTGCTCGTTTGAGAAATTGTTAGGTTAACTCGGGATTTTGGCACACCGGCAGCTCGATAAGATTTAATAAATTTGAATCTCGAAATTTAGTTTCAAGTCTGATCGGTTTCTGCGTTCAGTGTAGTTTTCTTTACGATCGAACGTCAAAACAGGCGGACGAACATTTTCAGTCTATCAGAATATTTTGACGTTTGACCAGTGGCCCTCTCTCCGAATTATTTTATTGAAATTTGAAAAATTGAATATGTTCTACAAAAATGTTCCTAACATTTCAAAAGGAATTCTCTAAGTTTATTTTGCAAAAGTTATTTTGAGAATATTTACTTCAAGTGCAAATTGGCGACAGACCTCGTCACCTACCGGATGGTTTGTTGTGGAGGCTAGGTCTACCACCGAGGACTACATCGAGTGGGACTAAGTGGAAGCTAAATGGCTCACTTGTATCGTGACAAAACTGGGAGCTAATTGGTTCAGCGGACTCTCAGTCGGAGTAGCGCAGTTTCACCACTGGGAAATATCCGAGTAGATCTCGATAAATTCTGGGAACTAAGGAGGCTCAAGGATCGGGTATCGGTTTCTGGAGAAATTCCGCTGCCGAAGAACTCTCAGTCGGATGAAGATAAGCTCACCGCCGGGAACTATCCGAGTAGATCGCGACAAAACTGGGAACAATATGGCTCACGTAAATTGGAGCTAAATGGCTCATGGTATCAGGAACTAAATGGCTCACTGAGACAAGAGGTAAATAGCTCATGGAAACGGCTCACAGTTTTCAACAAAGAGCTCTTCCTAGAGGCACTTCGGCCGGACAGCGAGACCGAGAACGTGGAAGCGGTTGATCTAAAAAAAGAATTGTGACGGCTTTCTTCAGTATCATCATATCCGCAACGCAGTATTGATATCATGCAACACGTTAGTCCACACCGAATGTTTCGTTTTACAGCACGGTCTTCAAAGTGACAATGCTGGAATTAAGATTCCCGTATTTCTGCCCACTTGGGTTCGATTTCTAGACCCCGCACAGAGGATTGGAGATTTTTCTAAAAAGACTTTTCTAAACCGAAAAGAGACAAATGACCCTGCATTTAAAACTTCTATAATCGAAGTAGAAAAAAGAAAGGTAACTTCGCATTCCCGAGTTTGGATTGGACCAAAAGAGAGTTTAATCTTTGTAGTGTAGTTTTCCGGTTCATGCCTCATTAACAATTAGTTTTTTTTAAAGTCCCGTAAGCAACATTTAGGTTGAGAGACATGTTTCACTTCTGTGGTCCGGAGAAACGATACTGTACTGTTTGTGCAGTGGATGAGCAGCAAAGCAGTGGAAATTGACTGATTGGTTCATTGATTACTATAACAGAGTATTTTTTCCTTCGGCTTTGGGCGAGATTAGAAGGTAAACTGAATTTTATTTTATTTTTGCTCTCATTTCCTCAATTTTTGACCGATTTGGATAGATTCGGAATTTGGTTCAGTTTCTGTGTTTCTATTAGCGTTCGAACCCGTTGACCGGTTCGGACATTACTCGGAATCCCCGTGAGCTATATCCGGCATCCAAGTGGGCACACGGAAAAGTTTGGAAGAAACATCTCATAGTGTAAGCAGATTTTTTAAATTTTACAGGCCAATTTTGCATTTTACTAATTTATATTGACAACATGAATTGGTCCAATCTTGGTCACCGGAAAACTGTTCGGGAAGAACCTTAGATATTTTATATTACTCCAGCTTTTTGTACTCAAACATTAATACGAAATGCTAGGTACTTCAAATTATATACTCCTACAGATCCCTTAACTTCGGTATGGGCATTCCGACATCGGTTCCCGATGGAATCAAATGAGTACAATTAACGCCATTTTAAAAACACATATGGCGGTTGCCTGTTACCACAAAACAGTGAAATACATCATCAATATGGGTGTCACTTGAAAGGGGATGGTCGGCAAAAACCGAAAATTGATGATTGACGCCATTTGGAAAACCGGCGGCTTACGGTAACCACAAAACAGTAAAAAACCATCATCAATATGGGTGACATTTGAAGGCGAGTAAAGAGTAGAAGAACGAAATTGAATATTGATGCAATTTTGAAAACCAGGATGGTGGCTTCCGGTTACCCCAAAACAGTGAAAGCCATCTTCACTAACGGTGTCATTGTGAAGCGAATGGTCAGCAGAAGACGGAAATGGATGATTGACTCCATTAAAAAAAACAAAATTGCGGCTTCCTTTAACCACACAACAGTGAAAACCATCATCAATATGGGTTGGAAGGGGGTGGTCAGAAAAAATTAGCCAGAAATTGATTTTTGATACCATTTTGAAAACCAAGATGGCGGCTTGCGATTACCAAAAAACAGCGAAACTCATCATCAATAATGGTGTCATTTTGCTCCCTTCATGCCCATGTTGTTTGTGGACAACAATGTTCTTAAACAGCCATAATTTTTGATTGAGGCAAAATTTTCTCCCAAAAACAAATAAGACTAATAAACGTGACTATTACCTTTCATTTGCGTATTAACAGTTACAAGGATCAGCTCTAGAACTGAAGTTATTGCAATTATTCTGATTGGTTTCCGACGGAGCAGTGCTGCCAGGGACAGTTTACGTTGACGAGGGAAAATGAATTTTTCGTATATCTTCGTTATGTTGCAATATTATTGAATAATGATAAACCTTATCATTTTAGACTGTCTTTGGGTAAGTTTTCCACGCATTTGGACTATTGCAAATATTCTAGGAAAATTGTACTGAGCATTGGAAGGTAAAAATTGAGCAACTTTTAGCACTGCGAGGAAAGCACCTACCTTTATGCAAAAAGGCTCTTCGTGTTTCTTGACTCCACCGTTTTCAAGGAAACATAGTTTTGAAACCTTACATGCACTAGAAAAAAGTTGGGCATGAACGAATTAAAGCGCAGCAGACGACAGGAATCGATGATTGACTCCATTTTGAAAATTAAAATGGCGGTTTTCGGTTGCCACCCAAGTATCATTTAAAGTTTTATGGTACGCTACAAGTGCAACCAAAGTATTAAAAGGATCTTTAATAGTGCCTTAAAACCTCAATTGTTAATTGGGACAAAACACCTTGGACCATTGATGCGATTTTAAGAACAATTTGCTTTTACCAAAAGAAGACAAATTACTATGACATAAGTTCACACAGCTTCCGATTACCGCTTTTCTTCTGTTCTATTTATGTTAATTGTAATTTGTTCCCAGATTCGTAAATGAAGCAAAATTAAAATAAAATTTTCAGAATTATTATAACCTGGTACTGTAATGGCTAAACGAGGTTTATTATTTTCCTTCGATAAAAACAAATTACGTTACGTTCAAGCTTAGTCACACCCTCTTATTTTGCAAATTGTCAAAAAAATTCAAGCCATTTGACAAAGAAAATCATACTATAATTATAATCACTTTTCGATACAAAACTTCTCAAACGAGATCTTTTTTTTGTTTTGGTGCAAGACCATTTTTTGTGCATAACCTAAAATAAATGTTTGGTTTCCTAGTGTTTTGGATTCTTCTCATCCGTAACTAACACCAACTTAATGCTAGTTAGATAAGTCTAAACCAGCACCAAATTGGCGCCAGTTAGCCACTAAGATCAGGTACACGTCTTGCGTGAGCTGACGAGGGATATTGAACCGAAACCGTCTTTTGGGACTGGTACTACGCCAAACTTCCCAAATGGGAAAGTAAATTTAGTAACTATCACTAAGGTATAGACTTATCTGACTAGCATCAAGTTGGTGTTAGTTACTGACCAGGAGAGTACGAAACACTAAAAACCTTTCACTCTTTGATGTTCATATTTTTCCCCTGTTTCTTTAAAACCTGCGGTCAGAATTTTCCAGTCTGGTTTGTTTCAAAGTAGTGACCAAAGTTCATTTAGCCCTCTGAAAATCTCGCCAAGAAGAGATTTCGCTGGAATTTTATAAGGTGCTCTGAGTAACTTTTGGGCAGATATTTTAAAAACATGTGAACTAAAGTTGAACTAGTGTTTGAATGAAATGTTTTGGTCATCGAATGACGACGTATCAGCCGCCTTCGGTAAGTTTTGACGTAGACCTATCCCTTCCAATCAATCCATATGGCGGTATATCAAGGTTGCGAAACACTCTCCACATAACCCATCCACACAAATATTAATTTAACTCAAATTAAATCCTTCGTAAAAAAGGAGGCCGCTCCGTTGAACAAGTGTTAATTCTATAAAGCAAAACATAGAATTAGCGTAACATTTTCAGCGCCTTGGTTGGCGCTGCTATGGAACCGACGGCAGTGGCGGCGGCGACGTCGTCGAGGAATAGAGGTAGATAAATGGCATATGTTTTGAGCCGGGTTAGTTTGTTCCACAGACAGCACAGATGAGAAACGCTCACATTGCATATCATAGTAATTTATGGGTTTCTGATTAAGTTTAATGAATTTTATGAATTATGTAAATTTCTCCGGCCCAGCTTTGGGGGGGATGGGGTTACTGGGATAGCTGCCAGGGAGGCGCTCTAATTGGTTGTATGTACGTTTTGACACCGCATACTTGCTGATTTCTCGTCAGTGTTAACAGCGCGTGATGATTTATGCAATGGCGGAGGCTTTAAATCAGTTTTAAATTTGATTAGGCAATTTCCATCGGAGCGCTTAGAGAGGCAGAGAACGGTGCGCAATTGTTTCCAATTACCCACACTGACAGCGGGTCTAATGCCGTCAGATGGAGCGACTGTTGTCGGACCGAACCCTACGACGGCAAAACAGCCAACTTGGATGGAAATTAATTTTCCAGTTTTGAATTATTCACACACAAACAGTCAATTGATCCCGTTCCCGGCAGTCGAGCAGTTTTGTCTGCGTGCAGTGCGGTGATGATAGCCAGTCGATTGTACCGAGTTGCGGAATTAATTATGCATAAAAGTCTACAGCTATAAGCTATCAACCTGATGCGATACTCCGCACACCGGTTTCATCGTGTTGTATTTCCATCAAGCATTAAGCTTTTAAAAAGCGATCCCGTACAACCGAACACGAGGGGGGAGGGGGGGGGAAGCACGGAACGCATTGAATGATTTATCTCGGCGCTTTCGAGTGGACAGTCAGTTTTTGAATTTCATCTCTCTTATTCGCCCCTCCTGTCAATACCATGTCGGGACGTTTTATCACATTTCGAATGACTTTATTTGCTTATTGCTCAACTGCGTGAAAACAGGAAACTATTAGTCTCCTTAGCCTTGTGTGCTGCTGCCGTCGATCGGTCGACGGTCACAGTAGGCGAACGAAGCTCGGAAACTAGTGTCAATTAAGGCGAAGCAGGCAGCGTCTGCATAATTGAGTTGTTTATTTGACAAATCCGATTCCAATCGCATTAAATCCTAGTAGTGTGGAAGAAGGTGGAGGGACAATCTTTGTCACACCTCCCAACCGACACAACTGGAAAGTGAATAAAAATCTCGACACAAATCGACAATTTGCTCTTCTCCATTCCGGGGTTTCGTTCGGCACAGGGGGACACATTTTCCGTATTGAGTTGTAAAATAACTGTTCTATAGTATGTAGTGCGCGCGCCCCCGCCCTGCCACCTCGAGCTGTTTTCGTAGGAGCATCGAAGCTATCGATTACTGCCAACCAGAGAAACGCCAACCAATTCAATCCAAACCGAACTGGGTATTAGCGAAGTCTCTAAAAGCTCGATGAATAAGTAAAATTGCCTCACTCCTATTGCCTATCTACAACAGGGAGAGAAGGCGATTCGGATCGAAGAAAATTGTCACAGCATCTTAACCCGTACTGTGTGTTGTATTGGGTTTCGGTTGTTACATCATTTATTCATGGAATCCGGGGTCTACGGGGGATAAGCGGTAGCGACTGTTGGTAGGTAGCCACTTCCTAGTTGCCAGGTTGTAATTTGCGCCTGCAAGTTAGACTTGACAGTAAACAGCTATCAGAATGCTTTCTGACAATGGTGTGACGGTTCCTGTTTTGGGCACACCGGGTCTCTACCGAAGAAGTTCGGGTGGGATGCAGAGATTGAACGTGATATAATCAAGTGTGATTCGATGATTAAATAAAAGTAAATATCCGGTTTTTTCGAGTTTCGATTAAATAAACATTTATACATGCATACAAGCCGTACGTACATGAGAGGGCATGTGAAAATGCGCACGCACCAATGTGACACAGTGAGTAATGGCTTCTGTTCTGTTGCGTCTGTTGTTCGCCGATGGTAATCCAATTATGTCATTCGCTGTGCAATATTTATGCTGATTGATTTGATATTGTTCACATGTGCTGTGGTTTTTTCTCCCTTCTTCCAGCGGGAGTCAAGAGAAGGCGGTCTATTAATTTGATTGCTTGGTGGAGGAGAGTTCCGAAATTGGGTTCATTCGTTGGGTGTAACCACTCAAGGGTAAATCATGTTGAACGCCTAACAGGACTAGATGCAAAGGTGAAATTGATTATTTTAGAGAGTTAATTTCAGCCTACTTCAGCTCAGAGAGACGAAGGTTGGACGTGGTCAAGAATTGAAAATCTTTGTTTGGAGTGGGACGAAATTCGTGAAAACTTTCATTAGGAAAAAATCTCCGAGTTATAGAAAAAAAGTGGTTTCAAGTTGCTAGTGACCCACTTTACCCTCTTTACTCATCGTCATTGATATTTTCGTTCGCCAAATTTAAGCTACGGCTGTACATAATCGGAAATAGAAACTAACTTTGACATTCCACAGGGTAGTATACTAGGACCACTTTTGTTTATCCTATACATTAACAACATGTATGTGATAGAATAACTCCACGAAGTTTTATGTTCGATTGTTTCCAATGGATATCCGTACAGCTAGCAACGTATTGAATAGACAACCCTTAGCTCTGTCACCCACCGAAGTACGATGGGTATGGGTCACCATACCCAGGGATAGCATAAGGGTTAGTGCATTGGGCCGGAGTCTCAAAGGTTGCGAGTTCGAGTCTCGCATCTGGGGGGAATTTTTTTCACATGATTGCTTAGCTTCACTCACCATTTCCGATCGTTTTTCCCCGTTGGATACCACCAGTCCTAGACAACCCTTGTTTTTATCTACAGAGTAAAAATAAAATAGTACAGCAGTACCTTTCAAGCACTGTTGTGTACGGAAGGGATGTGCACCGGTATGAAACAAGACAAGCTGGCAATCTGAGATGGTTCCATGCTAAGAAATCTTGTTCGTAAAACTCTTTATTTTGTAAAGGCTACAATTTATTCAACACTTATCCAGAATACGCCAAGCAGCCAACAATCTAAGAGAATGTAAGCAGGCCTGCCAGATATTTATTGGGAAGATGCCTTTGGAATCATAAGAGAGAAGGATGGGCATTCACAGAAGTGACGTAAGATTTAAGGAATGATGGATGAAATTATTATTGAAAGGTATCTGCTCGTCAACCTTCCACTCTACAAAAAATTTGATGGGGTGTGAGGTAGGCCATCACGAAAAAACAATTACTAATTTTATCTAAAATTCATAAAGAAATCAAATCAATTGAAAGTTTTTTCATCGACCGCACGCCTCTTTGGGCGAAAAAATGGTCGATTCACTCATTAATCCTCCGACTTTTCCAATAATTTACTGATATTTTTGCTCCAAGTGAAAGGCGAATGCCAAAATTAAGTTAATTTCATGTAGAAACTGTTTCCCTGATCGCACGCTTCTATGAACACACATATGGCTGATTTCACCCTTCGTCTTCCGATTTTTGAAATAGTTGACTCCTTTTTTTACTCGGAGTGGGAGACGATAGCATGCGAGCGGTGCATAATCGCCTTGGTGGTTTCTAGCGGAGGTTTGAGCGATTAAAACAGCCATACCTTCGTTCCCAGATACTTCTACTCCAAGCAAAGATTCCAGTTAATTGTTTCAAAAATAAGCGAAATGATGGGTAAATCAATACATATACGCAATGTAGAAAATTTGCAAAACATTTGCGCGAACTGGTAGGGAAGAGGTGTTAGATGTAACTCTCTGCTCTGATGGTATTACGTCTTACGAGCTCGTACCGTCATTATCTGATCTTAAGTACAACGTCTTTAATCATTTAAACGTCCCGCTAGATAACGGCACATATCGTCACCCTAAATCTGCGAATTGCAACATCAATGAAAGGGGCTTAACGACTAGGTTTCATAGGTATTTTCCATCGATTGAAGCTCTAAGTAATTTGAATGAGGTCGTGGATAAAACAAACCCACCCCTAGTAGCAACAGCATACCAAGAGGCTTGTCCGCTTCGAGTTAGGAGTACTTCTAGAGGAACCCCTTGGGGGAATTCCGAACTTGCTAGACGCGAAAAGTTATTTGGAAGAGCTTGGAATCGCAGCTGCAGGGACGGGTTGAAAGCCTTTAAGTTGGCTCGCAAAGTTTACAGAAATGCTCTTCGCTCCTCTGAGCGAAGTGGTTGGAAAAGTCCCAGTTCATTTAGAACTGCTTCTGGTGAATAGTCGTTTGACGAAGAAGTACTCAACTGTCTCTTTGACTCAACTACTTTCCAGGCTGTAGGGAGCCATTACTGATGACTGCTCCTGAGTTCCTTTCAGGTAGTTCGGATTCTTGGGCATTTGCTCGCAGAATTATGACAACCGAATCGACCAAAGGGGCGATTGAAAGTTTTGCTTCTTGTAAGTCTCCGGGAAAAGATTAAACCATATGCACCCTTCAGGCATATTTTGGATAAAGTTGTAACTTGTAGTCTTGCAACTGGATACATTCCATTAGCGTGGCGGGTAATAATTGTAAAATTGTGTCGTTTGCGTGACCTATAAGGAGGCAAAGAGATTTAGACCGATCAGTCTGACCTCCTTCTTTCTCGAATCAGTTGAACGCTTGATCAACAACTACATTCGGGATGTTAGCTTGGGCGAGCACCTGCTGCATGCAATATAACATGCATATCAGGTGTAAGGGGGGGGGGGGGTATAAATATACTACCATACTGTGACACAATGTTGTCTACAGCATTGAAAAAGCATTTTCGCAAAAGCAATCAAGCTCAGGAGTTTTTCTTGATATTGAAGGTATTTTTGACAACGTGTCTTTCGAGCCCATTATGGAAGCAACACGATAACATGGCGTACCGATGTGTATCACGAACTGGATAGACGCAATGCTTAGGAACCGATAGCTGTGCACATCGTTAAGACAAGTAGATATAAAGAAACTGAAAGTGGATGATCATCAATTTTTTTCGGTGAAAATTAAAACAAAATGCATTTTACCGGACGTCTTGACGTACAAATATGTTCAACATTCCGAAGCGGTTATCTGAAATTTAATATCTGTTAAAATCTAACACTAAGCGCAAATTTAAATAACATCGTTACATGCTAACAACGTCTACACAATGAACAATCACATTTTCAACTACTGTCTAGTCTTCTACACTTAATCTCCGTTGGTACTTTCTTCTTCAGACACACGGTGCTTTTTATTTTCTCTATTGAGCCATTGTATACAGACCTAGACTTTATAGAATCCTGTGTTCGACTCGCCTTTAATTTTTATTTGGAATATTTCCACTATCAGCCGGGTATGGATCCTGGGTACCAAAATTTTAGCATTTTTAAAAGCAAAAAGATGGCCTTCATTGATTGTATATTGCGCTAGCCCCGTATTTCCTACGCTTTAATTTTTTATATATTTCTTATGCTGTTCCAAACTTTTTTTCTAAACTGACCTATTTGCCCAATGAATGTCTTATCCGTACCGACACCGCACGGTTTTTTTTAAACAAGATTAGTTCGGCAGTCTTTTTCTATTCTATCCTTGAGCTTACTGAATGTGCGGATGATCTCAAGGTGGTGTGCTGTCACCACTTTTATGGATCCTTGTCGCCGATGGCTTGGTGAGAAAACTTAAATAGTTTGGGTTTCTGACATACGGGTTCGCCGATGATTATCATGTAATTGTTTTCGGTATTAACACTTTTTAATTTGATGTAACAAGCAGTTATTTGACTCTGAAATCATTGTGACAGATCAAGTTATATACGTAATTTATGAGTAAGAGTAATTTATGACTCACATCGATTTCAGAACCAAGAAAGTTTGCATAGCCTTCGGCCAATGCAGGCATGCTTTCGGCTAATCTCGGGGACTCAAACCCAAGTACATTCAGTTAATCTACATAACAATTACTAGACCAATACTGGCATAGGGGTGCTTTCTGTGGTGGTAGAAGGGAGAAGTCAAAGTTGGACCATCTTCAGAGGATGATCCTGATGGCGATGACTAGTGCATCCACGACAACACCTCCTGCTGTCCTAGTGACACTCTTGAACATAAAACTACTATAAGTGTTTCAGCAACAAGCACGTTTCAAATTTACTGAAAACTGTAACCCAATAGATCTAAAACTAGTCACACAAGATTGTCACCCCCAAATGATTACTCGGGACGAGTAGTTTCTTGTTCCCAATGACCTTACACTGATATGTAGATTTCCTTTTAAAACTTTCAATTTGAGAATTTCTTCTCGTGAAGAATGGCTGTCGGACAACTTGACGAATACGAAGTTTGTCATACTGACGGTTCTTGGAAAGCCCAGTCGGTGCTGGTGTCTACTGTCGTGAAATGAGATTATACTCATTCCATTCGCTAGGTATATACTGTACCGTATTCCAAGCAGAAATCTTTGCGATTCTGTGTGACGTACAACCCTCAGTTTAACAGAGAATTTACAATAATTTTAGTTAGGCAGATACGATATTGAAATAAGCATTTCAAATGCTATCTACCTTTTATGGGTACCCGTTCATTCCGTTGTTACTGGAAATAAATTGTCGGAGGAATTGGCTAGAAAAGACGCTGCGACTGACTTCGCTGGTCAAGGACCAGTTTTTACCACTGCAGATTAATTAGTTGGATAAAGCGCAAGATCCGAACATGCCAACCTCCCTGCAAACTTGCGTTCAATCAAAAACTTTTCTGTCGGATGTGGGTTCGGCAATGTCAAAGAAGTTGTTGTATTTTTCCAAGCACTATTGCAGTATTCTATTCAGGGTACTAACTGGACATTGCAAACTGAATTGTCGACATGGCTACTATTCAGTATGTTGAGTATTAATCGTGTGATCTTTGTGAATGCGACTACGGAACTTGATATCATTTGATATGAAACTGCCCTGAAGTATTGCATTGCGTATCCGGATACTTGGTTCTTCCCTCATAGATAAATTTACAGGGAGCTAAAATCCAAGGAAATTCTATTTTTCCTATTCCAGTGTAGTGAAGCACTATAGGTTTTATCAGTAGAGTTCTTTATTCCGTCAGAAGGGAATATTCTAGGATGCTTACGGTTTGGAGTTGTGATTGTATTGTGTTGTGATTGTTCATTTCCCTTTCATTTTCCTTTCTCCTCCCTTTCCCTTCCCACCAGGAAAACTTATCTCCGAATATTCGAATAACAAGGAGAACGTGCCAATCGATCCAATATATTCTGATTCCTATTTCCACACCTAACATAGTGTTCGAAGTTTTTTTTTCTAAATATACATATTTGTCAAAAATCTCGTACTGTGCTCCGTCTCCACTTCGAAACCAACATTGGACTGTCTCGTTCTCTACTTTTTCTGTACTTTATCATGCCACAGTTTATGATCAGTACGCTTCTCGCTTCCTCTATTTTGAAAGGCACACTCGTCTCTTCCAGGCTCCCTTCTCATCTCGCATAAGCCAGATGCTTAAAATCGTTCCATTCATTAGCTATACCAGTGAAGTAACCGATGATTTTTGTCTATCGGTTTGTTACTTATACACCGCAAAAACAGTACAGTACAGTTGTCCACAACTGCGCAGAAAAATGAACTAGCCACAGAAAGTATAAGCGCCCATACCACGGGATAACCCAATTTTGATTGACGCAAATTCGTCTCAAACCTACGGTGCATGAGAAGGAACAGTATCTGAAAAATAAAAATGGAATTTCTTCTCGAGGAAGTAACCTATATACAGCTACACCACGTGTAAAACTGTGTGTTGATTACGGTTAGAAGTTTACCAGAAAACGGCATTTCGAAGAACAACATGAAACACGGAGTAGATTCTGACTACGTTAAAATCAAGATCCCTGTATGTGTTATGGATGACGATAAAATGGGAGTACGTCTACATGACCTAGCATCGCGAACTAGACCAAAACACATTAAAAGGTTCATATCAAAATACGAACGATACTTGGGGAAACTTTTCCACTGGCTTTCCAAGCGGCGTACGTATGGTTAAAGTACTACTGATCAAATTTATCCTAACTGAGTTTCTCACTAATTCTGTTGGAAACGGTTTCAGTTTTGGTGTATTATTTAATTCGGTTAGTTTGTGCGAGTAAAATTGAATTTTGGAATAAAATCCTTAATGGTAACAAAATCCAATGTGGAACAGCTACAAAATGTTGTTCATTCCAAAGAAAACTCCCCCTTTCAAAAGATATGGTTTGATTTAGTTAATATAATCCTTGTGCAATCGGCTGCAAATATCGTCACCGCGTCTCGACCGATCCAGAGAAGCCGAACATAACGACTTATATCTCTTTACAACCATCTTCGCAGGGTTTCTTACCCTTCTTGGCAACACTCGTTCCTAATTATCTACTAGCTGGTGCTGAGAGTTTCGCGGCGGCGGAATTTCTCCCGATATCGATGCTCCTTTTCGTGATCCATTTAGTTCTCAGCCGCTCGGCGCAGAGATCACATACGGTTAAATTTTTCTAGACAACGATATTTCGATTTTCTCCTAGTTCGTGTTGTTCATTTGTCATTTTTCTTCCTTATCTTCTGTTTCTAGCTCGCTGACTGACCTTTGATATGATCTACTCGCAACTGTTTCTTCAAAGAGTTTCTAGAGCGGCCGAACTGTGCCAAAACGACTCGCAGTACAAAATTTTTATTCCTGATCAGGAAGCTTACCAATTTTTCAAACGCAATTCAAAACTCTCATGGGAATGGTTTGAACCCGCTAAACCCTCCCCTTGCGCACGGGCATGCTAGACCTTAGGGAAAATCCACCAAATATTGTTTCTAATCTTACACCATGCATCCACGTAGAAGACAGTTTAAGCACCATGGATTTTGCGATGTACATATTTTTTGAACCACCTTAATGAGCGATTCGTTTAACTGAATCGAACGTTGCCTTTGAAACCACACGCAAATGGTGAGTCCTAGAAAAACTCTAGTAAGAGAACTGCGGAGAGAAAAACAGCATTTTTGGCAACGTATGTCCCGCCATTGCATGGCAACACGTCCAATGTTATAAGGATAGGAAATGTTCGATTGGATTCGTTTTTTTGACAGCTAAACGCGAATCCAATCGATCCAAAATGGAGTCTCCGAAGTTCTCTTTCTAGAGTTTTCCTAGTGAGTCCGTAGGTTGTAGATCCTCAAATTAATCCATAATTTGACGCAGAATGGTTCGTCGTTGATCATCTTTCTCGAGAGTCGCTTTACTGCCAATGATCGCAATTCAGTCCTATAAGGATAGAAAATCCCATAGAAAATGGGACAAATATGCGATCGTGGGCATTTTAGTATACGCTTACAATTTTCATCCTGTTTTTCTACTTTAAAAAAAACATTGTAGCAAATATCTCACTTCAAGAGGGGTTAGTCCGTATAACTCAAAATGAAAGTCTGGGATTATAAAACATCCCAAAAGACACCGTTTTCGTTTCGACACCGTGAAGAATTTTTTGCACGTTTTTGGTGATAAAAACCACTGTGCGGCGGAGACTTCATTTCGGCTCATTCGTTTCCAATAGTCTTTGGAGAAAGGTTTGAAGCACCACCAGCCCACCTATGCGTTATTAGGTCCCGTGTAAAATTGACTCAGACAGAATTAAAGGCTTAAAAACTTTTCCAATTTAAGGCGGATCGCTTTGCTGTCTTCGACAAAGTTGTACACAAAAAAACTATTTTTGTAAGATTCATTAGCTGTGATAATCTGGTGCACAGAGTGCCACCTAGCGGGGAAAATGCTAGTGTTGAAAAGACTATAAAACAATGTCAATTCAAGGTTATTACGATGCATCGACGTTGACTGTTCCAGAATACACTAGATTTGGCAAGCAATTTGTAGATATGGCAAAATTTACGTATCCTTCATCCCTTCCGGGTGCTATTAAAGGAAAAATGTATAAAAAAAGAATGTCTTCAGAAGTAAACGTTAACTTCCTTAAAGTATCATGAAATAATTTCCCTCAACTGTAACGATTCGAATGAATTGGGAGAACCAGAGCTGCAAGAATCGATCGATCCCCGCCTTTGGGGATAGAACCGTCTCTGTCAAGGTTGAAATGATACCATTTATTTAACCCAAACCTCACCTCGATCCGATTCCGACGGCGACGCGCGGAAGCGAGAATAAGTATCGCAAGTAAAAACTCTGTTAGCAACGTGTGTTTTGTGCGTGTTTACCGAATTGGAACCATGATTTTTTTTGTCTTGGTTTGTTCATCAACCGATGGTAACAAGAACAGAACCACTCCGTTCTTTTTTCTTTCCGAGTTTAATTTGACTGATTGCTGCTCGTCTTTGTGTCTTCGTCGTTGTAGTTCGCAGGGGAAGAGAGCGAGCGAGTAAATATGTATTTTTTTTCTGTCGAGCACGGTAGTTTGCTCCTCGTTCCATTGCATGGTAATAAAATGAGTTTTTTCCAAACGCGTCCTAGTAAATTATTCAAACGTGCTTGAGTTTATTTTTTCCTCCGTGCTAGTCGAGAATGAACAAAGGGCAGTCAATTAGGGTTGGTTGTTTGTTTGTTTTGTTTTTTTTTTCATTCTATGGGGATGTTGATCCCGCTATTCGGGGGTGGTAGTTCCTATCCTTGTTAATTGACACAAAAGGTATAGACCCCCTTTTTCCGAAACCGTAGAGTTTTTTGGTAGAGGTTTGGGGGGTTAAAATGAATCGATCGTTTAAGAATGGTGGTTGGCTGCCATTTACCTACGGGACCATCGGTGAACCGTGAGCCACCATTAAATATTAAGTAGGGCTCGTTTAGTGAAACGGTGGCGCACAAAAGAGTTTCCTTATGTAAAATAGAACATTTTTCCGGGTTTGGTTGTGTTGGGTAAAGAAACCACTTTATTTAAGTAGAAAAGTATGATTTTACTTTTTTTCGGGGGACGCTTGTTGATGGTCCTTCTTTTTGAGCAAAGGAGTGAGGGGATGCCGTTCTACCGTTGATGAACAAGTGAGCTGCTGGATAAACTTTTTTGACACTTTAAAAGACTTTCACTCCAGAGCGGGGCGACGAAACGGTATAAAGTAGCAGCAATGACGTATGAATTTTTAATAGGTTTTTATAGGAAGGCGGTTCGCTGTCGCCGGTGGAATGTTGTGGACTTTTTCCCCCAGCACACTGAAAGCACTTACCCAGCTAGCGGAAGGTGGGATCTGGTTATATCCCACGCGGCGGAGTTGCTCAATATTAAAACGTCATAATGACAGGAGATGATGTGGACCGAGGGTAGGGAGCTGATGAACTGTTACGATGGAACGATTTAAACAATGATGCTGAAAATGTGGGACAACATGGAATCGATTTTACCATATGATCTAAACTCTATATACTAATGTTTCTTTACAGATACTTTCGAACGAAGATAATCGTAGCAGTCCATTCCGCACCAGAAGTGAGCGAAAAATTGAAATAAATTTGAAAGAAAAAACGCGTCGGTGCCAATAAACATTCATCTAGTTCAACCAATTTCTAAGGTAACAAATTATCGGTACTCGTATTAGCAAAAAAAAACAGCCGCACTGCAGGCCGACATCAGTTGACAGCTAACACCGGTACAAGTGTGTAAACAACACTACTAGCCTGTGCTGGTTGATTTGCATCCTTTGCTTCAAGTTTTCTACTGGCTGCGACCACACACCGGCTGATGTGGACCTACGTAGAAAGCAAACCAAATCAGCAAAAGTGCAATCAAATCAGACACTGGCAGGCCAGCCAGACGATCTCGCGAAGAATGTTCGCCATTCCCCAGCAGCTCTCGGTCCAACCGCTTCGCGTCGTCTCCTCCGCGGACGGTTATTCAATCAAAGCGGCATCGATGGCTCACACAGCAAACTGTCAATTAAAAATGGTGTAGCTTCGCGTTCGCCGCCGTTGTGTACTCCCTGGCACTTTCTACGGTCCCAAGCGCGTATAGCCATCCGGCCCCGGATTGGATTGTGTTTAATTGAAATTCAATTAAAAATAACATAATTTTACCATAATCGAATGAATCGTGAACGATGGCGCGGTCCGGGTGAAGAAACAAGAATACGGAGAAAAAGTAGCCGCGGTCGGTCAGCATCCAGACGAGAGACAAAAAAACAAGCAGCGGCTCACGGACAAACACGGGAAGAATATCCCGGGAGCAGCAACAACGGCGCAAATTGCATTGCTTTTCGGTACCGTCAAGGGGACCGCCAACTGAAATGCGGTGTGAAGCATAACAGGAGGAATATTAATGTAGAAGGCGTGCTCTTTTTAACGTAATTTATACGAAACAATTAGGTGAGCAACAATTACGAGATTAACATTTCTAATTACGATTTCTGAATAATTCATGCTTTCATTATATGAATTTTTTTTCGTTCTGTTGACTGCCACGAGGACCGTTGCCCCAGTGCCATCGCATGTCTTCGGTGACCGGCAGGAGGTCGCCATATTTTCTGTAATCAGCCGTGTTGATGGTGCAGGATAAAAGACATGGCCGCATTCGAAAGACGGAGCATAAATTAAATAATAAAACTGAAGGTAATAAAAGTTTGGCTTCGCTACCGCGATGGCGACAGTCCTTCCGTTTTCGACGTTTTTAATTACGAAGTTGGATGCTTTTCGGTGTGGGGACAAGAAAACACACACTCGCGCTCCCGACCAACCAACGTTAATTAATCAAACCGAAAATGACGGAAAGCCGCCGCTCTGGCGGTTTTCCAACGGTATTCCAAAATCAATTAATTCAACCGTGCGCTCCATTCCTTCGACGGCCATTTCCAGAGCTCCCCACGGAAGCTTTTCGCTACGAACAGACTTAATTATCTAAATAGGAGTAATTACATTAAATTTTATCCTCTCGTCTTACCTTTTCCAACGGCAAGAAGTTTTATCCCCCGGGGGGAGGAGTTTTCTTGTGGTACAAGACTCAAAATATCAGCCTGGGTATTATGCTGAGGCGCTTTCATCTGCCAAGAAGACAGCGGGAAGATTTGGGTTCTAACCTCAAATTTTCTGCGAAAGCCATAAAGATGATGTCCGCTTGAAAGAACGCCAGGAGCTGAAAGCAGTCAGGAGGGATTTGATTCCTTGACTGTCTTCTGACCAAGAATCAGACTCTCGCAAATGAATTATCCAAATCGTGATTTACAATGTTAGGAAGTGTGCCTCTATCCGTCAATTAGCCTATATGCTGTCAACCGGTTGAAAAATCCAATTCGTCAAAGCATGCCATGAAAACTCACCTCCACTTAGTCCTTCGGTTCTGGAACCACGTTTTCACCTGGGCATCCGTCATTTTCAGCCCTCGGGCAAGCGCTGCCCGCTCGGCGGATGCCAGATACTTCTGCTTGTGAAACCGTTTCTCCAACTCGGCCACCTGGATGCGGGTGAAGGAGGTGCGCGGCTTTTTCCGCTTCGGTGGCGTTCGGTTCTGATACGGATGACCGATCCGGCGGGCGATAGGGAATGCTGAAAGTACAAACGAAAAAAGAGAGGCGGGCGTGGCGTTAGTTCAGCTTTGCTAGCATGGCAGCCATGTTGAATGAGCATGTGACGTTATTAAAGTGCCATTAAAAGTGCGCTGCTGCCCCCGTCAATTTCAGGCGACATAAATTATCCGTTAGTATGTTTAAATGTATATGAATACACGTAAAGCCCGGTTTCATTAAGACCGCAATTACTTTTTTTATTTACCTGTACTCTCGGCTGATTATGGCATATGTTTAGCGCTCCCCCCGGGGCCTGCTGTCGTGGCGTGTCGTGACAGAATCGGTCAACAACACAATCACAGAAATTGCTAGTGTTTAAGTACCCCTCGAGAGGTAATTTATTGGTACAATTTAAATTTTATATAACTAATCATTGGCCCATTGGAGCGGACTGAACGTGAGTGATTAGCTGCACGATTGTTGTGGCCATGATTGTGGAAAAAAGCGGAGCTCTAGCGGCCAAATGGAATTGGATCGTTAACTTCTTACGTGAAGTGACGATGAATTCCTGTCCGGAGAATAGGGCTGAATTAGCACACAACTCATATAAAGAGAAATGCGGATATTTCATTTGATAGACCAAACGAACTGTCAAAACCGGATGTAATCAAACGGGTGCTTGTCTGTATAGTAGTGGACGTGTTACCATATAAAGCGTGAGTAGATGCTACTAAAAGTCCCGTTTTCTCCCCGCTTGTCAGTTACCCGTTTACATAATGGTTGATGAGATATCGCGCAGGAAAGTATGAAGCGTTTATATTTCATCTGAAAATGTAACGGCGAAACAGTCACTAATTTTGCGTGCATTTGGGGGTTTCAAAATGTTTCAAAATCGTCCAATGCAGGTCCTTTTATTGGACCAACGTTGGGCGATTTGGAAACGATTTTTTGATCTCAGTGGGTCTTCAATTGTGAAGGTTACCGTCGTGTGAAAAAATACAACTATTGGTCCCGGTTCGTGGATGGTTTCATGAAGGGAACATCGATTAATTTTGCTAAAAGCACGTAAATGAATTCCAATCGAACGAATTATTTGTACTGCTCTTTGTTCGTAGTAGTACCTTATATAATCATATTCTATATTTAGATTTATATTAAAATGTACAGCAAATGGACAGAATTTAAAAATAGCTTGTTTAAAGGTTATCTTTTGGAAACAAAATTAATTTTTTAAATATTATTGATCTCTTCTTTGCCTTCTTTAATGAGATTCTTGGATCCACTCATGTGATAAATAAATATTTAGCATTACCAAACTTAGGATCATCATACTCATCTATCTATATGAATGTAATGGGTGCTGCCATGCAATTGCATAGCTTGTTATGTTATGCAAGTTTCCCAAATGGGGAATATTTTGGATAAGACCAAATTTTTGTGAATAAGAACACAAGACCTAACATAAAGTATGGTTTCTTATGGATTCTGATTCGGAATTTGGTCTTTTCCAAAAATTTTCCCATTTTTCATTTATCAAAACATAGTTTCGGTTCATATTCCTCGTCGGCAAACAGAACCTCTGTGCTTACTAGCGAGACATCACTCGGTAGAAGCCAGTTGTTTAGCGTTCGTGAAAGACATGTGACTATTTAAATGAAAATGCAAGTATGTACTGTCAGAGAGTGTGTTACACCCAATGTGTAGTTTCATGTTTCCCAAAAGTTACAAAAAAAAACAGGCCGTCACATGTACACTCAAGTTTTTTTTACGCGGATTTTTTTTGCGCGGTATTTTTTACGCGGTTTTTTTACGCGGTTTTTGAAATTTACGCGGTTTTCATTTACGCGGCTCGTATCCCCCGCGTCAAAAAAAATCTGAGTGTATAAAGACCATACTTAGATATTTTTGTTTTGTTTTTCGTCCTTCAGTTTTATGGTACAAAGGCTAACCTTTCAAATAGAATATAGCATCTGTGTAGTCCTGCAAAACTGATTTAGTTCTGAGAGCGAGTCGTATCGGATTCACTCACAATGTATCGTCTTGGAAGAAAACCTGACAGTTGTTTGATATTCGGTAGGATTCTAGCAGCTGAGAGGTTCCATGAGAATGCGGCCGTCCACAGTATATGACAGCCGATTCAAACAAAGCTTTGCAGTCGTGTTCGGTTGATGAATTTCCATGAGACAAGAATAATTTTTCAAAGGGGCGCAGGAGTTTTTGCATCACCCATGAAAAAAATTTTTATTGCCGTATTTTGTACAGAAAAACCTTCCGAGAATAAATTAGAGGGAAAAATAGTACTGCACGAAAAAATGCACACTGAAAAAAATGTGACATTTCTTCTAAAATATCCAAAGTTTTAAAACAAAAACACATTTTTTTTTATTTTTTGTTAACTCCTTAAAAAAAGGAATATTTTATATGTTATTTCATCAACTTATCAGTAAAATGGTTATTCTAATAACTTTATATATGTTTTTAAATTTTATACTAATTGACCGACAGAACTGTAATTTTTTTACAGAATGTTTCTAAATATTATTTCAAATCAAAATGCATTTAAGGAAAATTTTCTCAAATGTCACGAAAAATCAACCATCAAATGTTAATCATTTTAAAATCGAACAAGATTTTTTAGTGTGTTTCGATCAGGGATTAATAAAAAAAGTCTTCCTAACAATAATTTTTAACATAATTTTGTAATTCATACTATTTGCAGTCAAACACACAATTTTAATACTAGCTAATACCCGTCGCGCGTTGCTGCGACTTTCAACGAAATAGGAGTAAAACACAATTTATTCCGAAGCGCCATCCGGCAGCAGATAATCCCACACAAACACGCTCCATAACAAATGTGTACTATGTACCGGTGTATAAGCTTCAATTCGCTGTTTTTTATCGAAAACGGATTTGCAGGACCTACAAAGTTTGCAACCAAAATATATTTCAACCATTGTTTTCATGTAACTTTAAAATGTTTCACAATATCGCCTTGATGTCAAAGAGAAAGTTGCACGAAAGTTTACGGGCCTTTTGAAAAACCTATTATTGTTGATGGAGAAACGCGACTAACTCATGAAAAGGTCGTAATAAAACAAAATAATTGTGTTGTTAAAACAAAAGATAAAATATCTCGAGAACTACTACATTTTAGAAATTTTTTGTTAAGAGCATTTCGATTTAAAATGGCGTTTAGAATCATATTCAAAAAGAAAATTGTATTTTTGACTGCAAATAGTAAGAATTATAAAAAAAATGTCAAAAGTTGTTGTTAGGAAAACTTTTTTATTGAAAGCTTTTGAAAGCTTTTGACATTTTTTGATGGGTAACGCGAATAACTTTTAAAAAGAGCATAATTACACGAATTAATTGTTTTTGAAGGAGCAAAATTTCAAATATCTCGAAAACTATCGCATTTTGGAAGATTTTTGTTAAATGGATTTTGATTTTAAATGGTGCTTAGAATTATATTCTGTAATAGAATTAAAATTGTGTATGTCTATTAGTATGAAATTTAAAAACATGTACGAAGTTATTGTTAGGAAAACTTTTTTACCGATTTTTTCTCCATCATGCAATCACATTCAAAATGTTTCTTTTCTCTTTAGGTTTTTGGTAACAAAATATAAAAAATTAAAAAAAAATGGGTTTTTTCGCAATTTAAATTTTTATCATAAATTTTTGTTTTTTGAAAAATGACACAACATTTTTTTCAGTGTATATTTTTTCGGACAGAAGTATTCGTTCCCTGTAACTTGTTCTCAGATAGTTTTGCTGTATAAAATACAGTAATCGAACAAAAAAATTTTGAAATTCATGCACGTAGAAACGTTTACGCCCTTTTGAAAAGTTGCTCTTGAGTCAAAATAATCTTATTACATGTGGAAAATATTTAGTCTTGCATGACGGTGAAACGCGTAAAGTTTCATTGGAATCTAAGATGGTCGGTCACGATTTTAAAGATTTTCGGACGGATCTTCGTGGAATTCCTCTCCATGTTTCTCGGCCAACTTACAGTATAAGGACAAGACACTTTCACCGAGGGTACCTCCATGGTCAACTTTGACTGCTAATAGTATAAAATCTAAAATTATTTTCAAATTTCTGAGATGTCACTAATGAAATCTAGACTAGCCTTTCTAGGCAGTACTTCAACGGCCGGTTGTGTGGAGTTGAAATTTCCTTTGTTTAGAAAACAGGGTACTCTCGGTAGCCGACTGCCCAGAGTTTAACGAAAACTCAAAAACTAAACAGATTTTGTTTTCTTTTTCGAGTGATTGTGTACCCGGAGGCAACTAGATAACAAAATATGCTTTACAGGTCGCATCGCTCGCTTGGAGCGAATGGTAAACCTCAAACATCTATGGAAGAGCCTGATGAGTCGTCGTCATTCCGTTAAGTAGGTAAAGCATCAGCACTTCCCGTCTACTCCAGCCTTTATCCTTCGCCGATGACGATGGCCGGCAATGGGAGTTATCATACTATTGAGGTTTTTTATGGGCTGGATTTATTTATTGACGAAACTGTAGGCAAACAAATTATCTTTCTTATTTTCACTACCAGTGATACACTGACGCATATAGTGTCCCTTCGCAGAGAAAATGCGGCCCAGTGGGTTCTTCCGTGTAAATTGTTGTAAAATCCCACACAAAGTTTAGATACGTTGGTCTGGCAGCTAGACTTGTTTGGTTCAAATTTGGAACAGACACTCCTGGGTGGGACTAGGAATCGATTCAGGGGTCGGCTGCTGGGGGTCATATTTTTTTTCTTGCCACTCAAGTAAAAACGCAGGACAAGCGGAAAGGAACCCTCTGTTTTCTTAATCTCTCACTTGAACGCGCCCGGCGAAATTTTTCCTAAATTTTCGGCGGTCATAAAATATCTGAAAGTCTGTCAGATGGTTCTTGCTACAGTAAAATCAATGACGGTTTCAAGTTGCTATTGGAGAATCATCTGTGAAGAACCGGTTAGGAGTCTTCAGCACAAAACACACGTCATTGAAGTAAAACAGAAATATCAACGGTCCCAAGTAGCTTCCCGGGGCTATTCCCAGTGTAGTAGTCAATAAGAGAACCTGGAAATCGCCAGTGAAATCAGTTATCTCTCTGCCTGTAAGGTAGGATCGAAATAATTGCAAAAACTACAGTTGATCCCAAATTTCTCCATTTTAGCTCGAAGCCTCAGATATGTCGGTGTAAATAATAAAAGTTCGAGAGAGACATTCCAAACTCCATGTTATGTAAAGTGTTAAACCCGGCGTATTAGTCGCTGTTCAACGTCTTGTCTGGCGTTATGCCATATTGCTTGCATTGAGACTGAAGTGTTTCTGTAATCACCTGAAAATGTTCCACAATAGTTACTGATCGGTGTAGCGAATCTGCCCGCAGAATTGACAGCGCCATTTTGAAAATTTTGACGGCTGCCGAAATCTCGGCGGATATCTGTTGGCTGAAAAATTTCTTCCAAGCGGACTACAGCTCATTCATTTGTCAGGTGCATATGAGTCCCTCGTTGTTTTTCTTTTACATGTAAGAAAAGTATATTAACGAGGCACTATTGAGACGAATACGAAACAACGAATGGTGCAATTGGGACACTCGATTGGCTTTGTTTCTCGTACTCTCTTTGAGAGTGAATTTACGTTGCAGTTATGGTCGACCGTAAATATAGTGTCAGTAAAGTGAAAACTCAATAAAAAAAAATTTAAGCTTAGATGAGACAACCACTACAACTATAGCGTTTTTCTCGACATCATAGGACACCAAAACAGGACGAATGGTCACCCTAAACATTTTTCATATTTGATCGAAAATAACCAATTTTTCCCAGTTTCTCTTTAGAGTGTATTTGTACAAGTATCAGTGAGATTACGATCAAGATGGACGAAAATTGATGCGGAATCCTGGGTCTAACATCGCACTTTGGGAAATCATTCGCCCGTCTCAAAGGTCCTACAAAGGTTCCAGGAATGGATGACAGTAATCGAGAACGATGCGCAAAAAAAACGAGAAAGCGCTGATTGCTCATTTTAAGCGGAATCCGAACATTTAGACGCAGGACTTTAAAACGTACAAAGAACAGAATTTTCCAAATCCGGATTCACCAGCAGAGTGTAGCCCGAACGTTCACCCGGAATCTCTATACGACTCGCTGCTAACGAAATACCGGTGCTGCGTCAATGATGATGATGAGAACTACATCAAAACGGATTTTAATCAGTTGCCAGGCCAGGAATATTAGAACAAGTTTGTTGTGAATGACTGTTTCAAACGGTCGAACTTGTCGATATTTGCTTCTAAATGCCTGATATGGCAAGCCATATGCAGTTGTTGAAAACCTAATGTATCATTCCGAATCAAAGGCACCACAAACAGTGAGATTTGCAAAACTGATCCGAATGAAATTCATTAGCAGTCAACAGAAGTATTTTTTTAAATTATTTTAGTATTTTAATTTGAAGTAAATCATGTAAAGGTCAAGGATTCGCTAAGAAATAGGTGTGACATTAACTTAGCAACCTGGAAAGTTCCCCGGGCGCATCAAGAATCGTCGTAGGTGGCCAGCTACTTTGATTGCCCATTAGTAAGCTAACCAACTCTTACGGAAAGATCAGTACATTATCCAGTAAAAAAGCGTAATTGTTCACCACGTCTAAACACACGGTTCGCATAATGTGCGGATTTTTTCGTCCAAGTTGGTTAATTTAGTCATTAGTGATCACCCGCGACTCCAAGAAATTTTGCAGTAATTTTAATCATTTAATCATCATTTGGACATCATAGTGGTGCCAGTTTATATGATAATTTGTTGTGTGACCGCACTCTTCAACCATTAACTTTGGAACCATAACTCCGATCAACAAAAAAAATCAATAGCAGCTTATGTGAGTGTTATACCGTTAATTTGGAATTAAGTTTGTACAGTCATCTGTGAGAAAATTAAGTGACATTATTTGACGCACACTTACGCACGCACACACAGGCAACTGAATGGAGTGGTACTCCGGGCCTCGGTTGAAATGTCGATTTTTTGAAATGATATTACATAGCCTTTCTTTCAATAGGGAATTTTACGTGCTTTGGCACTATTCAACACATAACACTGGAACAATACCTGCGATCCAAATGAAATGAACAGCAGTTAGTAAGGATACCATACCTTCCACTTGAGATTAGGTTTGTGAAAAGCGACTATTTCATTATATTGTCACTTGCTCGAAGCTTCCGGTTCTTTCGCAGGTGGTCAAAGTCGCCAAAGAGGGTTCAACTAGGCGTCAGTGAGCCAGAATTACAGATCTCAGGAATTTAGAAAATATTTTAATATTAATTTTTGAGTCATTTAGTTAGCAAGGTGATACTCGTTCGTATGAAAATTTGATGCGCGACCGCACTCTTCAACCCGTAGCTCCGGAACTAAAGTTCTGATCCAAATAAAATTCAATAGTAGCCTATGGCGATGTTATACCATTTACTTGAATATAATATTGTTAAAATCGGCCAAAGAGAGAGAAAAATGAGTGAGTTTATTTTATATACATACACTACATACATGCACTCACGCAGACATTTTCCAATTTCGAAAAACGGAGTCGAATGGTATATGAGACTCGACCCTGTAGGTCTCGGCTAAGAAGTCGGTTTTCAGAGTGATTGCAAAGCCTTTCTTTAAATGAGGAAGGCAAAAAGCTTCAGTGAATTTCAAGTGTAATCGAACTCATGAAATCTTAACTCCGGAATAATAATTCCGATCGAAATGCAATTCTACAGCAATTGATATGGATACTACCTTACACCAGAAGCAAAGTTTGTGAAAATTGCCTTTGATATTCGGGAGAAAAAGGTACGTATTTATTTCAAGGACTTTGTTCCTTGTTCGAAGCTTCCGGTTTCGTCGTAGTTGGCCAAAGTCGCTAAATAGGGATCAATTGGCCGTCAAAGAGCCAGAGTCACAAATCCTAGCAATTTAGAAAATATTTTAATAATTTTTGCGTCATATAGATAGCAAAGTAATACCGGTTTCTATAGGGATTTGATGTGAGACCGCGCTCCTCAACTCATTGCTCCGGAGCCAGAGCTCTAATCCAAAAAAAAATCAATAGTAGTCTACTGCGGGCATTTGAATATTGTGTAAATCGTCACAGCCATCTATGTGAAAAATGAATGAGGTTGTTTGACACATACAGATATTTTCCGATCTCGAAGAACTAAGCCGAATGGTATAAAAGATGGCCTTCCGGGCTTCGGTTATGAAATTCCGAGCGATTTCATAACCGTTCTATATTAGAAAGGCAAAACGTCAGCGGTTCTTCTTTATTAGCTATAGAGGAGAGCCACAAGCGGTCCCGGAATTCAATCTAGTGAACTTCTCGGAAGAACCTTAGTCCACTCTGCATCGTTCCTGTCTTGATGCTCTGCTGTGGAAGCGAGAGCTTCGTTCGTACGAATTATTCACAGCGAGAAAGGGTGGTGCTTCCGGATCCTTCAAAATTAGCCAGGAACGCAAATGGATCAGGTAAGCTGCGTACAAGGCAATCGATTTGTCTACAATACTATGCTATATTGAACGAACAAACTTCAATTTATTTCCAAAAGTCATAATTATACAGCAAACCAGCCAAGCGATTACAATAAATTGCCCTACCTTTTCCCAGTGCCGAAATTGTTTGTCGTCATTCGCCAAAAGCAATTATACGTACCCCAACACCCCATCCTGTGACAGTCACGAAAATGCAGTAAAAAAAACTCCGAAATGCAATCCGCTTGTCGCAGTATAAAATCGTCAACTTTTTTTCAGCCCCACAACCAACCTCTCCTTCCATCATCCGTTGACTCATCGAAATTGCAACCGTGAAACATGCAGGCATTGGCAGAAAAAAAAGAAACACGAACAAGATTACCCGATAATGTGAGTTTATAAAACGCAGAGGAATGAAAGGGCTGTCATGTCAA